>NC_081196.1:14341590-14641590 GCF_902713425.1 Acipenser ruthenus | reverse complement strand
AGTTTGTCATGTATAACAATGGTCCAATTCACAAAACTGTTTTAACTCCAGTTTCCTTTTTTCAACTGTTTTAGAGAGGGGTTAGTCTCATCTGTAGTACACTTTTTTTACGTACTGTAAGAGAACATTCCATGACAGTCCTTAAAGTTTAGTGAATAGAGCTAACAAATAAAATACTACCAATAAAAATACATTAGAATAGTGCTCCTGGTACAGTATGTAGTTTGAAAGGTTTCACTGTTAATGATAACTATCGGAATATGATGAAGTGCCATTTTTATCACAACATTTTACAAACATAGGAAGGTCCTCATGTCTTTACTGTAGTGTGACTACAATAGTTGTAGATAGCGTGGTCATTAACCCTACTGTTCAAGTTTATATTTTGTCAATTCAGAAGGGGATTGTATTATGCAGGTTGAGCCCTTGATGAATTGGTTGTTACTGGTTACTTTAATACCACTTCATAATATCATTCTCTGTTATATTCAGATGAGATTTCAAGCATGTGTGTTATGCATAACAAGCATCTAATCTGCAGTGAAATTGGAAATTCTACGCTGGAGCCTATCTAATAGAAATTACCTTACAAGAAAAGATAAATTAGTCCTTTAAAGTAAGCTCAATCATCTTTCTTTCTAATGTATCTTACAGTGTTTAATTGTTAAGATTCTGGGTGGAGTGATGGCTCATTATTCAATGGACTTGATCAAATGAGTAAACAAGATTCATCCTGGTTCCAATAGCTGTTATAAATCATGTTTATGCTCTTGATGATACTTTTTCTGTCAGCCAGCATAATGAAAGGTGTCTCCCTGCCCTCATTGTGTTTCACATTCAACTGAGGAAAACAAATTAATTAATAGAATACTGTATCCAGTTACCTCACTATCACATCATTACAAATACATGGCTGTACTTTGAGAAGGGCAACTGAATGATATCAGCAACAAGGATAGGTTAAAAGAAACAAAACTAAGAAAAGACACAGGTGCCAAATGATCTTTATTGGTGTTGCTGAAGTGCTACTGTACAGTGGCAATGCAATGGTTCTGTACCATGGGACAATAGTAAGGCATCTACAATGGAGTCTGTGATAGGATGGTACCACATGGGTAACATTTTCATTTTGGGACTTACCAATGGGATAAAGGGAGAAGCTGAATGGTTACGAATGCCGGAGGATCCAAAGGCAGGGTGGAAATTTGAGTTTTCAAGGACCATATTTCCAATTGAAATCGTTAATTGGCCCTTCACCACCATATTTTCTAAGCATTTACTCCATTCTTTAATTGTCTCCTACTTTTTGAAAGGAGCAAAACTCCTGTTCATTTTACAACAACTACTGTAATATATTTAAACTTTTTTTGTTTCTCATTTTTTAACATTAGCACAGAATTGTACCCAGCATATTGACAGTTCAGCTGCATTGCCCCAAAAATCATAGGGAATGGCCTCCTAATAGGGGTTCCTAATGTAAGGAATGAGTTAATGAAAAGCTTGATTGAAAACTATGATTGAGATGCTGCTGTTATGTGCTACTAGCAGGGAAGTAATGTTATATTGCCTGTGGAAAGGGGTAATAAAGTGAACAGAGCTGACCTTGACCTGACCTGGTGCAAGCAAGAATTGTCTGGTTAAAATGTTGCTACATGGGCTCCCGAGTGGCGCATCCAGTAAAGGTGCTCTGCGTGGAGTGAAGGATTGTCCACTTCGAAGGACACTGTGTGTTTGTCTTCCCGAGTCAGCGCAGGGGTGGTAGCAGTGAGCTGAGCCTAAAAAGTAATCGGCCATTCCAAAAGGTGAGAAAATAATAAAAATATTTAAAGACTAAATTTAAAAAAGAAGAAAAAGAAATGTTGCTACAGGAATACAGGAATAATCCAGCAACTAAGCTTTGCATGCAAAGGGGTGTAGAGACTCCATAAAACAGCAGACACTTGGAGGTGCATTTGAGAAACATACCCCAGTCCTCTCCTGAAGATTGACCATCACATGCTTCTTCCAAAAGAGTAGGTAATATATCACTACTTCATTTCTGTTTATAACTAGGTGCTACATTATTGTGTAATGTTTAAGCAATACATGTGTAATTATTGGAATCAATAAAGGAAATTTGTTAAATTCAGCTTAAATCCATGTTGTGTGCACTCCTTCACTCTCCTTGCATTAACACAAAGTCAATACATGTTTTTAGTTGCATTTTTTCTACATGAAAAATCCATGTTTGCCAAGGTGTGAACAGTGAATATTTAAATCAAATAAAACTATCCATTCTACACTTCTTCTAGACCTGCTGTCATGCATTAACATTTGAAAACTATAATTTGATGAATGTATTTTTCTCATAGTCATACTCGTAGGCAGTCAACTGACTTTAAAAAAGAATAACAGTGAAACATGGCCAGCTCAACTCAGAGCAAACACATAGCAAATTTCAGAATCCTCCCCACGGCACAGTGCTCATACAGAGGCAATTCAACTATTGAAAGAAAAAGTCATTTATTTCTGTTAATTATATGTTTTCATCCATGTAAGGGTAACCTGGTGTTATAGATGGAAATATGTTTCCACCACTGAAGAGTGAAGATGGCAACTCTCACTTAATGAAAAACTTATATCCCAAAGTGTCTCTCAATTATTCATATTTTATTAAAAACAGGTAAAAATAAAAACGGAATAACTGAGAGACACTTTGGGATATAAGTTTTTCATTAAGCGAGAGTTGCCATCTTCACTCTTCAGTGGTGGAAACATCATATGAAGTATTTTTTCTTTCAATATATATATACATATATATATATATATATATATATATATATATATATATATATATATATATATATATATATATATATATATATATATATACTGTATATATATAATTTATTTCTTAACAGATGCCCTTATCCAGGGCGAATTGCATATATGAACATGATTTAGATCTTACATTTCATGTCATGTAGTCAGAGAAACTACAAAATTATATTGCAAAAGTCTACTGGAAGCCATAATAGTAGTGCAGTATTTCATGTTAGATTTCTAAATGTCACATTTTCCAATTTTAGTTTTTTGTGAAGTTTATAGAAAACTACAAAGCAGTATGTAATTAAATATGTTAATGTAACATTATTCAGCAGGTTTCGTTCGACTTTATGAAGCAAAATTTGTTAATTCTATAAGGTGATGCAAAACCTTTGGCCATAGCTGTAGGTTAAGCATTGTGCTCTGAAGTCTGTGCAACACTGATATGCTCCAATACAATCAACCTTGAGGAGAGGGAAAAGATATAAATGACAGAGAATCATACAGGGCACAAATTATAGGATATTAAATTATTGAAGTATAGTTTTGCATTTTTGGTATTATAGTGATGTATTTGAATGAATTGCACTATAGAATAGAAACTTCCAGAATTCGTAAAGCGGTTGTATTTTTGGGTTGAATATGATCCTTTAAGGCAATGTGTGTCCATACCTCGAATGCATGCTTCTGGCTGGAGAAATGTATTATGTAGCTTCCCATGAACTTCCCCCCTCTAGTACTGTAAACCATTTCTAAAGCCATGGTTTGTCATTCCCTGAGTCAGTTTCCTTTGCAGGTTACATTACTTAATATAATATAAAACAATTGCACTGAGATACCACAGTTTACAGTTTTCTCAAAAAGAGGCTGTTAATTAAAATAGAAAATAATGCCCCCTCCTAAATATCAGTTTAACTGCCCCCCCCCCCCCCCCATGTTCATTACTAGAGACTGCTGAGATAGTCGAAAATATGTCCCAAAACTTCATTAGAAGCTCCTCAAGATAGATTTTGAAAATCTGAAGCCTATTATATTTTTGCTGTCACCTCTGATGAGAAAGGACAGGTACAGCACTTCATGTCAAGTGTCTCTTAGCTTTGTTATGCAAAAAAGCATAAGTGCTTTCAAGTTGCAAGTAAAGTGTTCCTGGAGTTTCATTCAGTACAGTACAGAAATGGTCCTGATTAAAGTTGAAAGTTTCCTGTTCTTTTTTGTGAAAGACCAGCACCTTTCCTGTACAAAACAGCCCATCTACATGAAGTAAAGTAGTCAAAATAAAGAAACTTCAGACAAACATTGGAAAACTTTATTTTGTTTTACTCGTATTTTGGATTAAATATAATGAAAATGCACACAACTGATCAGGACAACCCAGTTGTTTTTAATAGGTTATTTTCTCAGGAAATATTTCTCATGCTGTAGTAATAACAGCTTTAGTAGCAAGTGATTTTCAAACGAAATGTGTTAATAAAATCAACCCATTAATGCTTTGAAATTGAGTAGATGAGGTCGTTAATGAAGAAATTTCTTGTTAAAAAGTATTAATTGTTGCAGGTCACGTACATCACTTCCTGTCTCAATGACTAGATAAGGGGAACTCATTAATCAAAATGCATGTTAACAAGATCAAGAAAAATAAATGGAAGCATAATTCGCTGTTATGGAAACTACTAGCATACAGGGAGATGGCTCTCCCACCAGCGAGCAGCAGCCAACTGGAAATAAAAAATAATGGGAATATCTATTTTGTGTATAATTTGTAAACTTAATTCAAAATTGTGTATTTTGTCATCCAGATTGTACATTTATTTAGAACACTTCACATATAAAATGCTGATTCATGATTTATCTGGGGTGTGGGTAAAAATCGTAAAAGATTGTAAAAAAATAAAATAAAATAATAATAATAATAATAATAATAATTGAACCCCACTAGTCATTTACTCTCATTTGGGGGAGCTTACTATATACAACTCTTTTAATGTACATTTTGCAATCATTTTTTTGGTTAAAAAATACCTATGAAGCAATGCATTTGAAGTGCCATTTGTATTGTAGTTGTTTGTTATTATACATGTAAACCAGGTATGTAACACTTTGTTATATATTTATTAAGCTTTTAAAATTACAATAGAACTCCTTAACCCAATATACAATTTGTTTATAATTAATTGTTCGGTGAATTCCTCTAATCATGCATTTTCTCAGGTACTCTTTGCTCGTCTCCACGATAAACTCAAGAAGTAGCCACCGAACACTTACAGTATTATAAGAATATTTGATTTTATTATTATTTTATTATTATTATTTATTTCTTAGCAGACGTCCTTATCCAGGGCGACTTAAAGATATCACATTATTTTTACATACAATTACCCATTTATATAGTTGTGTTTTTACTGAAGCAATCTAGGTAAAGTACTTTGCTCAAGGGTACAGCAGAAGTGTCCCCCACCTGGGACTGAACCCACGACCCTCCGGTCAAGAGCCCTAACCACTACTCTGCACTGCCACCCATATGCCACATACAAATGTGTGAAGGTGAAAGTGTACATTGTACATAAAGTGTGGGGGTAGTCAATGACAACATTACAAATACATTTAGTCTAACCCATCTCAATGATGTGTTGGCTGACAGCCCTGGCCCTGGCGGCTTCTCCAGGAGAATTATATTCTGAGGAGGCTCCAATGGTGCACGATGAGGCGCTTCTTCCTCCTGGATACAACACGCTACACATATCCACGGTTTGAGGGGTGCATTGAACCACACCACCTGATTTGTCGAGGCACCGAAACCTAATTTTTAGTAAATCAAAGGTCTGCTCGATCACATCCCTAGTGGATCTGTGTGTCCTTATACACCTGTTCTTCATTGTTGTGTGGATTAGACAGTGTTAAAGCCAAGGATGCATTGTAAATATGCAATCACCTAAGGAAACTATTGTAATATCTAATATGCTGTTTTCTATACCAAGATTTCATTATTTACTCTTGGGGCTTTATTTGCATAATTCAAATAAAATCTACAGTAGAGGTCAGCTGTCATATTATGTACGTATCCAGAGTTCAGCTAGGTTACAGTTGCATTTATAATTTCTTGGTAGTAACATTACACTGGGTGCAAATAACAGTATATCAGTTTAGCAATACAGCAAACGTTCCGTAAGCTTACAAATGGTTAAAACAAGTGAATAAATCTCCTTCATAACCACAAGTATAGAAAAGGCTAAAATATTGAATTATCTAGGTAGTTTTACAATACTGACTTACTAATATGCCATCTGAAGTACTGGGCCTCTGAAATGATTAAACACAGCTGATTATGTCAAAATCATGACAGAAGGATACATCACAAATCACCTGCACGCTTAGTGAATGGAACCCCTTCCTGTTCAACGTGTGTGCAATCAATGGCTCCCATCCACCAATATTATAAACTCCCTTTTAATATTTTGTAGCTGCTCCTGATTAAGTGGGATACTGGTATAATCATGAACCCTCTTTATCAAGTCACCTGTGACCCTTTGAAATGACCCAGAGACATTGAAGGACAATGCTGCTGACACCTTCATATGAGTGGCTACGGCACGGCCCCTTTCGTAGGCAACTCAAGGTCCTCCCGCAGAGTCTGACAGAGGTCGAAAAAATGCCCTATACAGACGCAATCGAGTTTTTAGATCGTCATCTGGTAAATCTAAGGAATTAACCCTGGTCCTGTACACCCTCTCTGTATCACCGGCATCACAGCCTGGGGGCTGTCAATCTCAGGCTCACACTCAAGCTCTAAAATTACATTTGCTGCTTCTGCGGCTGCAACTGCTGCCAATCCCAGCAAAGCCATACTGTAGTGTGTTTATTCTGTTTTTTTAACACCAAAGAAGTTCAATACTGTTTCAAGGTGAGTTATATACTTTTGTTAATTAAAACCCTCCTTTTCCAAGTGCAAAATTATGATAATTAACACAGATTTCCTTTTAAATTCCCACACAAACAAAATAAATAGTCGCAAGAACCACTGCTCGTTAAGATATTAACATTATTTCAGAAATCAACATAATTTAGGAAATCACGTCAGCATGATTATTTAATAGCGAAAAAGGCATAATGACCGCTTGAAAATGCCCAAATCAATGCTGCATACTGATTTGTTCATTAACACTGGACTTATCATTTACAACCTTTTGAAAATCCCCCCCAATATGTCTCCCTCCAAAATGTGTAGGACCAAATCAATACATACTGTGAAATTAAACACAGGAAATAACTTTCCTTTAGCAGCTGTATAATCAATGTCAGCACTAACTGCTACCTGAAAAACATGGTATTTTGCATACTAGTGCTGACAGAACAGTACTCTTTACTTGCGTATGTTTCTCACATTTATAATTGCAAGCTATTATACATTTAATGTGATTTGTTTATGATTGAATGAACAGTTTAAAAGGTGTACTAAATAATCATTCTTTAGACACCTGCACAGAATTAAATGCATGTAGCGATTACTAGCTTTACTAGTAAACCAAAAAGTACATTTGGAAGTATGACTAAAATATTAGGGTTTTTTCATCTCCCAGCCTTCCAGCGCAGACATCTGCACTCACAGAAATATGCCAATACATAATTTTATATAAAAACCCTTTATAATAATGCAGTAGTAAAAGTATACAGAAAGCACAGTAAATCACTTTGAATCATGGTACAGTAAATTACAAATAACTGTGTTAGCATGGTAAAACCATAGTTAACCATGGTAAAACTCTTTAAATTCATTCATTGAACATAGTAAAAGCCTGGTACACTGCAACATTACTTTTATAAAGAAAAAGCATCACTTTGAAGAAATGTAGTCCATTGAAACAAATGCTTTTAGGAGCTTGGTGGTACAGTAGGCTAATTCACTAGCCTTTCATGCCTTCTCCATTTGGAGGCTCAAATAGAGCTCAGGTGAAATGAGTTTAGTGGTCTCAGCCTGGCCTCCAATCAACATTAGAGAGGTTCACTTGCCCAAAAAGAGGGCCCCCAGCTGTCCGCAATTGCACCACCATTGCAAAGGAAAAGAATAAAGGATTTTGCATTTATTTTTTACTCTAATGGGGGAGTGTAGCAGGGTGGTAGAAAACCCTGCTGTTTAAATATATTGTTTATTTATTTTTAGAACGGGGTCTCCCCCTGCGCCCTTGTGCAAGTTATTATTTTGTATTTGTTTGTTTTGTTGTTGTTGTAGTAGTAGTATTATTGTTATGGTTTATTGTTTTATAAATATAGCAGCGTAGCAGTGTTTTGCTATTGTTTTGACGGCATAGCCGCGCGTTGTTTGTTATTGTTTTTATTTAAAATGTGTTCTGGCAGAGGTGAGGTTGGGAAGTCGTCCTCTGCCAGGAGTAATTAAAAAAACTTTTGCCACGGTATAAAAAGCCTGCAGCTCTCCATGTTCCGGGTGGTGTGTGATCGAGAGGAGGAACGAGAGAGAGAGCGAGCGAGAGAAATTTAAAATAGAGAAAATAGGAACAGTAACAGCACCTGACCTATTCGGTTTTGTGTTCGAGAGTTGTCTTGTTTACCTTTTTATTTTGCTCTGTGAACACTGTTTTTGTGTTAAAATATTTATTTTATTTTTGTATTATTTAAATAAACGGCGCACGCCACGTCTTTTCACTGCAGTACTTGCCATTGTTTTTCTGTTCCTGCATCTGGCCTGACGTCACCACAATGTCATCCTGTCACAGGGAGTATAGACTAATCTCATTGCTCAGTGGAGAGGAAAATCTTTCTGTGGGAGGAAACCTCTGGTGGTCAACGGAGGCGTCAGATGGAGGAGAAGCAGTAGGGCAGATAGATTTCTTTGTACATTTTTTGCTTGGAGTTTGAGTTGCTGAAGGGTCCAGATGGAGAGATTCAGTCATCGTCAAATAATTCAGATTCAGAAGAGATAGAAAATGTGGCGGGTGAGTAGCCATTTTAAATTAAATGTAATTAATTAAATTAAGTGCCTTAGAGAATAAGGATTTGACAGTTGGTTAAATACGGAGATTGACAGACATTTTGGCAGGACAGAACAGGAAAGTGGAGCCCCTGCCCCATAAACCACACAAAAAGGTTTCAATAAAACAGCATAACAATGTAGCTGGGAACCAATGAAACAAAATAACTGATTAATGTTTGGTAAAGGTGCAGCCTTTTCTCACTTCATTCCATCAAGGTATTATTGCAGGGATATAGTTCAATAACAAAATATATGTTTAACCCTTTGCAGTCCATTTATTAAGTGTGCGTCAGGCGCAATTTATTTTCACACGCGCAGTTAATTTTAGATCGTGCTCAGTAATCTTCAGTGACAAATAACACACAAGACACACAGTGTTAATACACAGACACGAAAACACTCACGGTTTATTCACAGTACGGGCTCCTTCTCGGTTATTTAACTTAACCATATGCAAAGGAACATATCACTCAAGCCATGCCCCCTATTTATACCCTCGCCCATGACCCCGCGGTTAACGAGCGCATCCGCTCCTCCAGTCCTCGGATGCCACGCCGCTTACCGTCCGGGTCAATGAGCTTGGGTGCCGTAGCTCCGCCCCCTTCCTAAATAACCGACTTCCATCTACCCTTCGGAATAAATTGTCGTGCCATTTAATTAAGGATACTCTGTTCCTCTTGCACCGTGCCCTCACAGGTCGAGAGGGAGATCTAACACCAAGAATCATTCGATCTCTGTCACACTGTATTACACTTTTTTTTCTTAAATATGTTACAAGTGTGTCATGTGATCGTTTTTATTCAGGCTTGTAAAATACTGTCACAACAAAGAGTCACGTCTACACAACTGTATCTTCATACGGATATAGTCAAACTTTAAATAAATGAATTGTAACTTAATGTTAAATATAGTTCGATGTATTTTGATTTTTTAAGAAATATGCGTCACACAAATTGTTATTACAATGTAGCTTCTAACATCTAACGAGGGATTGTGGTCCAGTGGTTAAAGAAAAGGGCTTGTAACCAGGAGGTCCCCCGGTTCAAATCCCACCTCAGCCACTGACTCATTGTGTGACCCTGAGCAAGTCGCTTAACCTCCTTGTGCTCCGTCTTTCGGGTGAGACGTAATTGTAAGTGACTCTGCAGCTGATGCATAGTTCACACACCCTAGTCTCTGTAAGTCGCCTTGGGTAAAGGCGTCTGCTAAATAAACAAATAATAACATTTGTGAACTTTTTAAGACGGTATCAACAAAAATAAAAATCCAAACATATGCATTTTCAAACCGTGTTGCTATTTTATTTGTACCCCAATCAAAATGGGAATGCAGTTCCCTATCTTTAATGTACAGTACAATGTCGTCATTATTATAGACTGTTGGGTATGTAATACTTTAATGCATAACCAAAAAGGGTTAATTCTGTGTAAAGCTGTATTATACAAATGTTTGCCAAATAAGGTAAAAAGGGCGCTCAATGTACTTGCCGCGGATTGGTTGAGCATGTACAATAAATAGAGGGGACTGCAAATTTATAAAAGAGTCCACCAAGGAGCAGAGCCACGGAAGGTCGGAAGGTCGTATTATATAAAATTGTTCATCAAATCGCAGTGGCTTGTTTTTATTTCTGTACACACACTCTTGGAGCAGGGATGTGTGGTGGGAGGGGCCGGGTCACGGACCTAGGGCATTGTAAAAAATGGGTTGTGGTCTAATAGAAAATGAACAGAAGCCATTATCCCAATGGATTTCTCATTTAAAGAATGCATGCAAAATATAAATTAAATGTTGAATGTTATAACTGTATTTTGATAGAATGGGGTCATCCTGACTTTGCTATCTATATCTATGAAAAAAATAAATTATGTAAAGAAATCAAACAAAAGTCATGTTTTAAAACCTCTAACAACACCGAAATTAGGGTGGTGTATTCTACACGCTATTTAAAGGCCAGTGACAACACTGAATAAAATTGTTGTCATGTTGACATCAGTTTCTACAGAAACCATGACAAACTCCTGCTGTTTTTTTTTTAAGTTTCCCTGACAGCAGTATTAAATCCCTTTGACAAATTAACTTTGTTTCATTGTATTGTATTGTGCTTTGTAAAATGTAGTTTCACTTTTGGTGTGATTAGAAGCTCACTGCAATATAAATGTCAGGTTTACAGCAGTAGTATTGACTTGGATTAAGAATGAGACAACAGAGTTTGTCTGTGTAGAAATGCTATAAAATCTGTGCTGTCCATTGTGCAGACAGCTACTTCTTCAACAGGTCCTGTCTTGCAAATTTTTTTTCCGATGCAGGCTTCGTGTTTTCAGTTTTATGGAAACGGCTTGATAGATTATTCTTCACTTTGACTTTTACTTCCATTCCAGCCATGTCACAATGCAACTGGAATGGTGGAATGCTGGGTCTTGATTGCTGGACCAATCAAAGAATGAATTGTTCAATGTGGTTTAAATGATCCAGATGTGTTTAAAAGCCTGCAGTAACTGCTAGTCAGTAGTGGTAGATTGTTGGAAGAGTGAATGATAAGCTGTAGTGATATAAATGATTGATAAATTAATGTATTTGTAACAGGGAAAGCCGTGACCATCAATATTCTGTTAACATGTATATTATTTGTGATTAAGATCAAAAGCACTAAAATCTAAAACGTATTCATGTGATTCCTGCTTGGTCGTTTGATCCTGTCTATTTCTGCCATTTGTACTATTTTTTTTCCCCCGTTTTTAATATGGAACCACTGTTTTATAATGGTAATTATTAGCAATCATACTTTGCAAAACACTTTAATTATTATAGCCTACCACCTATTTGTTAAAAGTAAGCATATGTCATATCATATGCACCTTGGTAACTAATACTTTTATTGGCAATTACTACTGTGGGTTCCCTGCTATTGGATATATCACTGTGGTATGCTTGCTGCAGTTCACCTTTGCTAGAACACATTGGCTAAAAGATTTGTATATCAGGGACACACCACTAAAATAATGAATGCATGGTAAATGTTCTGCAGATGTGAAGTGAAAGTTATAACATAAGTTGTTCACTTATTACCTGTTACCTATGATTCCTCTATGCAGAGCTGTCCAAACTTTTGACTGAAGGGCCCTGTTGGTGAACAGTGAGTACTTCAAGAGACAAGATGAAAAACACAAATGGAATAAACTGTAACCATTTACCAAACAAGTTTGGGAACAAGGTCTGTCCCTTTTTAGCATACCTTTCATCCCTACTAGGGTGATCTAAATTAACAGGATGGAATCTAGTCGTTTATTAAATGTTCCCAGTGTTTTAGATCCTACTACTTCACCAGGTAGGCTAGTCTGGGCCACACCTTAAATAGGTTTAGTTTACTAAAACCAAGTAGTAGCAAGGTCATTGAAAGAGGTTTTCCAGATTAATCTAAGAGACACCACTTCATTATTTATTTAGATAAAATTGTTTGTTTTGTTACATTGACTGTCCCTTCTAGCATAGACAACTAATTGTCCTTGTATTAATTTTAACCCATTAACAACCTAAAATGACATTGTTCACCTCTAAATCAAGGGAGCCAGACTGTATTGTGGAGCTAGACGAGTTATATATGGCTCATCCCTGGACAGCCCTGCTCTAATGGATTAGAGACTGTTCTGCTGATAAAATCAAATACTCCCTAGCATCTAGTAGCTTTAAGAATTTATGCTCACTTTCAAAAAGTCAAAGTGAAAAAAATAACTTTTTTTTTTTTTGTCTGCAGGAAGCATTATCTAATCTAATAAAAATGATCAATTGAACCAAATCTTAAAGTACCGTGATTAACGTCTTCCTTGCATTATTTTATTATAGCCATAATGCTAAGTATGAGAAAGAGCTGCATTGCAGTCAACTCTGCATATTTGGAATCAATATGCCTTTTCTGGCCTGTAACCACAGTGCTAAACATTTAATCATAACTTTATCATTTTTTTATAGCATATTTCCTGAACAAAGAAAAAATGTGATCGAAAGAAATTTTGAATTTTTAAAATATTAACTCTGGATAAGAAAAAAAGAAACTTCTGTCTTACAATTTATTTTTTACTGCAGAATTATCAATCACATCTTATAACTGTAAACTGGAAAGGCATCAGAAATTCAAATAAAATGTGAGGTCTAATGTATTTGCTGGCACAACAATAAAACCTAATTATTCAGTAAACTAGTTATTAACTTGGAGGTTCTCCAAATTCTCAGTGATAGTGATATTAATTAGTAAGTGACCAGTGAAGAACTTTCTTTAGAACTGGGATCGGTTTAATGATCTCCCACAAGTGCCTTGGTACCCCAAATAATGATCCACTTACTACCAATGCAAAATGACTGGGTATGATATTTTCTCTTCATTTTATCTTGAAAAATAGGGTTCTGGCTCAGGACTGCCAAGGGCAGCACTGCATTTTTGGGTAAAATAGAGAACAAACTCTCCACCCAATCATGCAGCATTGTTAGTAAATCAATCATATTTAGGGCACCATTTTCCCCCACTCAAAGTCAGAGAGGCCAGTAGTCCACTCGCTATTGTACAGCATAGATATATATATATATATAGATACAGTATCTGAACTGAATGAAAGGCTGTGCTGGCACTTTATAATACAGAGATCTTATTCAGCATTCGTTTTTATAACTGAATAAATATTAGGCCTATTACGTGGTTATCTTTACTAATGGATTCACTTTTTTGCTGCGAGAGGAGCTGCGATTTTCTCCGGGAGACGAGACGCTTCAGCTTCGCTTCAGCCTCGCTCCAGCAGCCAAACCTGGGGTGAGCTCATTCCCTCTTCCCCTCTCCTTCTCGCTCTTGGTTTGCTTGTCTCGCTTCGAACTGAACTCCTGATCGCCGTTTAGCCAGGCTATTTATGGTTTAAAATCTGCAAATTAAAATGATCCAAGAGTGAGAATGTTACCTTTTTTTGTTGTTGTAAACATTGTTGATTACATGGCTTTATGCATGGTTAATTCACGGAAAGTTACGTTTTTGCTTCACTATATGTGCATTATAGAGAGGGAGCTGTGTGCTGTTATGTGTCCTGCGGCGCCCCCCACCCCCTCCCCCGTTTGTAACGCTCTTTGGTTACAACGCTCATATTCCCCAGAGACCCGTGTTATAGCGAGGGAGCACTGTATATATATATATATATATATATATATATATATATATATATATATATATATATGTATATATATTGTGAACGATCCGGCACTCACGGTAGTTCGTTGCCCCTTTAATGATGACCCAGGAACTTGATTTCAAAAGCGATGACACGCTATATTTAATAAACAGACAAAACAAAATAAACACCTAGCTCTATTGAGCACTAACTAAACACAACACAGGAAACTAACTTTAAAACAGGACAGTTAAGCTGTTTACCTGTAACACAAACTAAAACAAAATAAACACAGTTTTAACACAAAAACACTATCAGGTTTCACACTACCTTTCTTTTTTTATGGTTGAACACACTCCCACCCAGACTCTTCACTCTTCACTCTTCACTCTTCAGCAGCCCAGAACAGACAGGCTGCTTTCTTTCAATACCCTGCACCTGGCTCTAATTTACAATGATAGCCAGGTGCAGGGGATCATTACTAATTAAACAATGAAACAAATGTAATTAAACAATAAAACAAAACAATTAAATTAAACCCATGTGCATTTGCACGTTTTTCGTGCAGGGAGGATATTAACCCCCTCCCTGCTGTGTTACAATATATATATATATTTCCAGTGGTTAAAGAAAAGGGCTTGTAACCAGGAGGTCCCCAGTTCAAATCCCACCTCAGCCACTGACTCATTGTGTGACCCTGAGCAAGTCACTTAACCTCCTTGTGCTCCGTCTTTCAGGTGAGACGTAATTGTAAGTGACTCTGCAGCTGATGCATAGTTCACACACCCTAGTGTCTGTAAGTCGCCTTGGATAAAGGCGTCTGCTAAATAAACAAATAATATATATACAGTATATATATGTATGAATCAGTATATATGAATCAGTGATTTGGAAATCCTGGTCTGTGATTGGTTAAAACCTCATCATAGGAGCAAAAATAGATTGAACTATTGCCTTGACATCCTTACACCATGGTAAATAGTCTTCGACTGTCATGTGATTGGCTCACATAACTGTCAGTCCAGCCACCTTTACAAAGAAACGCTTTTCTCCTCGCAACAAGAAAAATGGCTGAACACCGATTCTGTGACTTAACAGAAAATTAATTACAAAACATACTACAGAAGAAAGATGCTCCAAAAGCTAACATGGTGATTACAACATCACTGTCACTGTTCTCTGACTTTCTGAAATTCAAACAAATTCAACTCGAATAAAACAAATATGACAGGCAGGATATAAACTGGATTATGCAGCAGTCAGCAAACCAGACAGAGACAGGGAAAAACTTTGATAACTTTGCGGTATGAACTTCAAAAAAATGTTCTGTTATTTATTTATGTCATTTATTTATTTACTTATGCTGTATCAGCTATATTTAAACAGAATATATACAGTAAGTCAATATTTATTTACGTATGCTGTATCAGCAAATCTATAAAGTCGTATTTACTATCCAACCTTGCCTCACTTATTTTCTTGACTGATTCATATATTGAGTATCTACTGTAGACTCTGCCATAGTGGAAAATTAAATGCCTCTCGGGAAGACTATTGTTACCTCCTGCAGCTTCAGCCATTATAGACCCCTGTCGGTAACAACAGTTTTCCCTCGGGTCAATAATATTCCACTATAGATCTCCTCTCCAGTCCATAAATACTATATATATATATATATATATATATATATATATATATATACAGTCAAACCTGTATTAAGAGACCACTCAAGGGACAGTCTTATAGTGGCCTCTTAACACAGGTGGTCTCTTAAGAGGGCCCATAACATATGAATTTTCTATTTGTCTCTGACATGCTTTCTTGTAATTATGTATGTCTTACATACACTGTAAAAGCCAGAAGATGTACTATGAACAAAAGGAAATATGTAATTTAAAAACATTCATTTAGATAATGCTTTTACAAAACAAATTATTTTGTGAAAGTAATGAATGCATGTCTTCTCATGTTACACAAACTGTTTTAAATCCTTTGCAAATTTCAATGCTTGTGTCTGCCTTTCAGGTACGTGTTGATTCATTGCAACCTGAAACCAACACCAGCATAAGCATAAGGTCTCTTTCGATTACTGTGCACATTGTTTTCATACTCTGGCTTGAATTTTTTGTTGTTTATTTTCCTTTTAACGGTTTGCCTTTAAGTCTTAATACGTTACATCCTAATCATGAGAACATTCTGTTAAATTAGCGTGAAAGAACAACACAACACAAAAGAGACACATTGGAAGCTACCTAGTTCCCAGGCAAGTGCGAGAACGAAATGCAAGTTAAAGTAGCATCTGGGGGAAGTATTTAATGTCATTCCTTGCTCTTGTGTTCGAATAATGAAGAAGGTGAAACAGAATCAGCAAGTCAATCAGGACATCAAGGTAAAAAGAAGCGACTTTGTTGAGTAATTAACAGTTTAAGATATTGAATCGGCTGAAAACACGGTCACGTGAACAAAAATAAAAACCTAAAACTTCAAGTCCTAGTTCTTTCCGTTTCAAAATGCCATATCTGCATCTTTCTAGTGCCGAATTGTTCAGCAGTTTTTCTGGCACTTACTGTCTTTACAAGTTTAATAACTTTAATTCTGTCATCTAGGGAGGACCTTTTGTTTCTCAACGTTTTCTCTCTTCCTTTGAGAGCGCTGTTGTTTTATTGATTACGGATAAAAGACTGCTAAAATGGCTACCGTATTCCTTTAGACAGGTGGTTACTTAATACAGTTAAATAAAAGCACAAATACCATTGGGAGGAATTTAATGTGGCCACTTAGACCAGGTTGTCGCTAAATAAAGGTGGCCGCATGAGCAGGTTTGACTATATATAAAAATAAAACTGCACTTATAGTGAATGGAAGTGCATGAAAGGTAAGATTTATGGAATTATTTCATTCACCATAACTACTATATCACAGTAGTTCCATCCAGTACTGCAGAAACAAAACTGACAGAGCAAGAAATTAAGCACAAGAAACATCTTTTGAAAAATTTAGTCAACCATTACATTCTGGCAGTGTATCAACAAACCTAATTGAGCCCCACTTTTTAATCATTAAGTTTCTGAAAACAACCTACAGGTAAACTTAATGATTCAGCCCAGACAGACATGGCTTCCATCAGCTCCTTTGTCACTTGTTGTAATCAATCAAAGTTTACTAGTTTTTAATTTCTAAATATTCTCAAGAGTTCCTCATATGTAAAATTGCTATTTAATAGGAAGCACAGAAACAAAAGTATTATTTGTTCATGGAGTCATTTTTTAAGGCTGGGAGAAATGGGTCAAGGGGAAATGTCTTTTTTGTTCGCCCCTCCATTTTCTCATCCCATATTGTTCCCTTATCGCTAAAATCCTCCAAATAGCCCAGGAGAAGGTCAGTGGATGTTTTACAGCTCTTCAAACACTGCTATATTTAGACCCAAGACAGCAAAATGACTTTCAGACACTCACTGCAGCACTCGGTCGCGGGCTTGGCACTGTAGAATCAGATGATGGACTCAGAGAAAGACTTGCCGGCCGACGCCAAGTAGCTGGAGAAAAAGCTTGGTGTGCTTGCTGCAGACGTGCTTTACCTTGAACAAAAGGCCTACCTGTGCTTGGGGAGGGAGAGTGCACAAGAGACACCCCCGTGACTAGCTACGATGGGGACATCGAAGAAGAGGCTCCACCAGTACAGCACCTTGCCCCCACAACCAGGCCATCTCAGCGGGACAAGCAGCTGTGCTGGCGGAGTGGCAGGCCTGGCCACATCCGTGCTCACTGTCCCTGGCTGGCTAGACTGCCAGAAACAGCCATGCAGCCAGGAAACGACAACAGGTTGACCTAGAAGGGGAACAGCTGGCCTGCATTCCTGGCATCCTGTTACCTGTTTGTCAGAGACTTCGCCCACATTGCCAGGCCCTTGTATCGACTCGCAGAGCGGGGTAGCCAGTTCTCCTGGGACGCCGACTGTCAGGCCCTCGCACATGCTCCAGTTCTGGCCTTTCCCAATCCCCAGGAGCCCATCCTGGACACGGACGCCAGCAATGTGGGGATATGGGCAGTCCTGCCCAGGAGGGCCCAGACGGGGAGCGGGTGGTTGCATATTACAGCCGCGCTCTCAGCAAGGTGGAAAGAAACTACTGCGTCAGTCGGCGGAAGTTGCTGGCTGTAATCCAGGCCGTACAGCACTTTAGCACCTACCTGTACGGCAGGTACTACCTGCGCACAAACCATTCATCCCTACAGTGGCTGCTCCAGTTCAGCGAGCCAGAGGGACAAGTGGCTAGTGAGGCACTGCAAGGATATGACCACTCCATTGAGCTTCAGCCGGGTCGCTTACACAGTAACGCGGATGCCCTGTCTTGTCGTCAATGCTGCACTGTGTTGCCGGCAGCCGGCAAGCCACGCCCATATGTAAATAATTGTCTCAGAGGCTTTTAGGAAGCGGGAGGTATTGTTGTTTGCAGGGGGGATTATTGGGGTTGTGGGTTAGAGTTAGGGTAATTGCAGTTAATGTGCCATTGTTCCTTGCTGTTGTGCATGTGTGTTCTGTGTTTGTTAATGTTGCTTTCTGTTGGTCACCATAGCTAGCTGTTTGTGTTCCTGTGGTGGGCTATGTTTGTTCCAGCCCTGTTGTTTGTTTGTGTCTTTCCCTTATTACATTGTGCATTGTGGTTGTAATGGTGAGAGTCTCTGCCACATTTGGGACTCAATAAAAAAGGATTGAAAGAACAGTTCCATTTTATCTGTGCCTCTTCACTGACCTGTAGGTAGTGTCTTTGTAAAGACTGTTGCAATATACTACTGTTAAAAATCTTGATTGAAATTCACCACTGAAGAACATTTTGAAAGCATTGTGTGTGTGTTGCAAATATGCCACATTGGATCATACAGTGAAACAATAATATAATCATAATGCTTAGCATCCAGTCATAGCATTTGCTGTCAGGTAAACATCCTGGCAGCAAATAAACATACAGTTACATTTGTGTCATCTTGCGTCGATGCACAACCAACTGGTTAAGTATGTAGCTGGGGAAAAAAAAAACTGTAAATTGCACATGGCCATTGATTGTACCATGGTAGTAAGCCAGCAGAATAAATCCATAGATATTCTAGACTAATTCACTGTCAAGTAAATGTTAGCAGATAAAGTGTTGGTATATGCATGTCTTTAGGCACAATGTGATGTTCCCCCAAGCAGAACCAAACATGTTGTAATTGGATTATTATATATGGAGAGTTGTAATCTCTCATAGAGCTTGGTGAAGTTTACAGTCTTATTACTACTACGTTAGTGTGTGTAATAAGACTGTGATGTCACTGCCATAGCCTGTAATTGATTACAAGCCACGGCAGCGACGTCATCATCCTGTCAGAATTCTAAACAAACTGAGAAGAAATGGCAAGATTTCTAGCTGTCAGTGAGGCTGAGATGGATCATTTTATTCAGGAACAAGAAAACAAAGGCACACAAATTCATCAATTAACATTAATATTTATCACAATATTCAGTAAAATAACATTTGCAGTTTTACAATGAATGTTTGTAAAAAAAAAAAAATTCTTCAGATTTACAATATTTGTGTGTGTGTGTGTTTGGTTGATTACAGCTCTCCATCTATAACAAAGCATGAAGTATAGGTAAGTGTGTGTAATGAAGCCTGTTAAGGGCTTCTCGGGGATTCTGGGACATCCGAGGCCAAGAGATCCATAACAACTCGAAGCCCTTACAGGCTTATTACATCTAGATGGGTTAAGGCGATGAACAGATGGCTGGTAAATGCTTAATAATAAGAAAAACAATCCCAGACCTGTAGGATGAAGCCCTGGAGTACACCCAAAGTCAAGCACTGAAAATTTTATACAATCAAATGTTCTTTTTCAGGATTAAAGAACACTCTGTGACTTTTTAAATTTTCTATTCACTTGCATCTTGTTGCAGACTTCTTTTTAAAAGACCATTGTAATTGTTTTGATATTTGAATTCCTCAATTTGTAATGAATACGATCCAAACACATTTTGTATATTGATACAGCCTGCTCGTTCTGTATTCAGTGTTTCCAGTGCTCTGGTCGATACAGCCTGCTCGCTCTGTATTCAGTGTTTCCAGTGCTCTGGTCGATACAGCCTGCTCGCTCTGTATTCAGTGTTTCCAGTGTTCTGGTCGATACAGCCTGCTCGTTCTGTATTCAGTGTTTCCAGTGTTCTGGTCGATACAGCCTGCTCGCTCTGTATTCAGTGTTTCCAGTGTTCTGGTCGATACAGCCTGCTCGCTCTGTATTCAGTGTTTCCAGTGTTCTGGTCGATACAGCCTGCTCGCTCTGTATTCAGTGTTTCCAGTGTTCTGGTCGATACAGCCTGCTCGCTCTGTATTCAGTGTTTCCAGTGCTCTGGTCGATACAGCCTGCTCGCTCTGTATTCAGTGTTTCCAGTGTTCTGGTCGATACAGCCTGCTCGCTCTGTATTCAGTGTTTCCTGTGTTCTGGTCAATACAGCCTGCTCGCTCTGTATTCAGTGTTTCCAGTGTTCTGGTCGATACAGCCTGCTCGCTCTGTATTCAGTGTTTCCAGTGTTCTGGTCGATACAGCCTGCTCGCTCTGTATTCAGTGTTTCCAGTGCTCTGGTCGATACAGCCTGCTCGCTCTGTATTCAGTGTTTCCAGTGTTCTGGTCGATACAGCCTGCTCGCTCTGTATTCAGTGTTTCCTGTGTTCTGGTTGATACAGCCTGCTCGCTCTGTATTCAGTGTTTCCAGTGTTCTGGTTAATACAGCCTGCTCGCTCTGTATTCAGTGTTTCCAGTGTTCTGGTCGATACAGCCTGCTCGTTCTGTATTCAGTGTTTCCAGTGTTCTGGTCGATACAGCCTGCTCGCTCTGTATTCAGTGTTTCCAGTGTTCTGGTCGATACAGCCTGCTCGCTCTGTATTCAGTGTTTCCTGTGTTCTGGTCGATACAGCCTGCTCGCTCTGTATTCAGTGTTTCCAGTGTTCTGGTCGATACAGCCTGCTCGCTCTGTATTCAGTGTTTCCAGTGTTCTGGTCGATACAGCCTGCTCGCTCTGTATTCAGTGTTTCCAGTGTTCTGGTCGATACAGCCTGCTCGTTCTGTATTCAGTGTTTCCAGTGTTCTGGTCGATACAGCCTGCTCGCTCTGTATTCAGTGTTTCCAGTGTTCTGGTTAATACAGCCTGCTCGCTCTGTATTCAGTGTTTCCAGTGTTCTGGTCGATACAGCCTGCTCGCTCTGTATTCAGTGTTTCCAGTGTTGTGGTCGATACAGCCTGCTCGCTCTGTAAAGCAAAATACTGTCCCCTGGCTGTATTTTGCACCAGCACAATATTGTCCTATGATAATAAATACCCCTCCCCTTTCTATAAATACAATGTATAAAATCATATATTTCTCTGCCTTCAGCCCTGTTGTTAATCAGTAAAACTGAAAAACAGTCATAAGCTCTTTCTTTTAATCATGTTACACACATGATTAAACTATCTTTTCCCATTTCAATGTATGCAAATAGAGTCCTAGGAGACTCATGGGTTTTCTCTGAATACAAAAAATAAAAATCAGGCAAAGTGATGATATATCTGTTGCTGTTTAATATCACATTTTCTGATGAGCATGACATGTCACACTTAGCTACAAGCTGTAATTTAGATGTACTGTATGATAGATTATATGAAAGAGGTAGAATGGATGAATAACATTTGATGAATATAAATTAACGATTTTCTGATAAGCATTGTATATAGGACAGATAATAAGCAAAAAGTAAAAACTTATTCAAATGTTAAAAATAACTCCCACTGCTTCATATATCACAGCGATTCGTGCCTGTACAAAATCAAAACTAAAAAAAGAAAATTGGTTTCAGTAAATATATGTCTCCCTTGTTATTGAGCAAACTGTTTCTGTGAAACACCAATATGCAGCTCAGGAAAGTATGTTATTTCCCTTTCATCAGAAATGAACAGATAGGCACTGAAAATGACAAGTCCGTAGGAGCCACTTTTTTTTTACCAGATATCACATTATTTTTACATACAATTACCCATTTATACAGTTGGGTTTTTAACTGGAGCAATCTAGGTAAAGTACCTTGCTCAAGGGTACAGCAGCAGTGTCCCCACCAGGGATTGAACCCACGACCCTCTGGTCAAGAGTCCAAAGCCCTAACCACTACTCCACACTGCTGCCCATAGCGACTCTGTCACTGAATGACTGATTTGGTTTGTCAGAAAAGGCTTTTTTTTTTTTTTTAATACAATTCTGGACCTTAAAAAGGAAAATTCCCAAACTCTTGTCGTAATATGTTTTATGATCATACTGTGTTATGCTGATTTAAACTGTATTTCTTCAGCTCAAGAAGGAACACCCAGTGGTATTACAACTAATTAAATCAAGTCTTTATTCAGCCTTTACAGCACATGCACTACATACACCCTCCTCTGCAGTATAATCTTTCCCTTTTCAAACTTCACCACAACCCCAAATTTCACAATGACGTGCTGTTTACACACTGCCTGCCCCTTGTGCAGCACAGTAGGTTTTTTCTGTTTTATGTGCACTGAAACATGGAAGAAGCTATTACTTTGTTTATTTGTTCAATCATTCTGTGCTTATTCATGATTAATATTATTACCTCAATTAAGAGTAAGTAAATTGCTCAAAAACATAAATTAATAAATATGTGTTTTATAATACAAAATTGTATTTACAAAGGGCTTAACATGCACATGTATAAGTCAGCTTGACCTTGTGAATTAAATCCCCAGAGGAGAAAATAACACTGGAATAAGAGTGCCCTTTATCTTGTATTATGGAAAACAGAAATCTGTTCCACTGCTTTTTGATTTGTTTTTTTTGATGATTTATACATTTATGACCGAGGGACACGCTGACAATAGTTATTCTGTTAAGATTACAAGGATGTTAAAGTATAAAGGGATGAATCTGATAGTGAGGTTTACAAGGTTTGCAAAATTGTTGATGCATTAAAGAAAGTTTTTGAATATTTTCACCAGAGAGGATACAAACATTATGCCACCAAACCCACTGTGCCATTGTGTACATAGTTCTTTTTTTTTTTTTTAATAAATTTAGTTGTTGCCAGTGTTTTTTTACCCCAGTTTTATCCCCAATTTGGAATGCCCAATTATTATTCTTATCCCAGTTCACTGCTGCAACTCCTGCACCGACTCGGGAAACGGTGTCAGACACACGTGTCCTCTGAAACGTGTCCTTCTACAGCAGACCTGCAGGCACCCTATCGTCCACAAGAATCCTGCACTCCACGCGGAGCACCTTTACTGGATGCGCCACTTGGGAGCCCCTGCGCACATAGTTCTGAAAGAATCGGTATAGCAGAGGTAAAGCTACAGCAGCTAAAAATTAACAAATAACCCAAAAGTTAATTTTAATGTTAAGACGTGTAAAGTATTGTATATTGGGTGCACAAATCTTTACACATAGAACAGAAACTGAATGGAAATAATGTAGGGAACAAATACTTAGTGGTCCAGTGGTTAAAGAAAAGGGCTTGATAACAGGAGGTCCCCTATTCTAATATCTGCTCAGCCACTGACTGTGTGTGACCCTGAGCGAGCAACTTAACCTCCTTGTACAGCATCCTTCAGATGAGATGTAAAACCGAGGTCCTATTGTAAGTGACTGTGCAGCACTTGTTGACAGGAGGCAGTGTGGTCCAGTGGTTAAAGTCCAGTGCTTATAACCAAAAGGTCACCGGTTCAAATCCCACCGCTGCCACTGTGTGACCCTGAGCAAGTCACTTAACCTCCTTGTTCTCTGTCCTGCAGATGAGTTGTTAAATTAATGTCCTACTGCTAGTGACTGGATATAATGCACAGTTCACAGCCTACCTCTGTGAAGCGCTTTGTGATGGTGGTCCATGAAAGGAGCTATATAAAAATAAAGATATTATTATAGTTCACCCCCTAGTCTCTGTAAGTCGCTTTGGATAAAAGAGTCTGCTAAATGACTAATTAGTAATAATGCCTTTGAAAAGGATCTTAAGGTTATAGTGAACTCATCATTAAAAGTACCTTGCCAAAGTGATGAGGCAGTTAATAAGGAAATTATTATGTTATATTGCAAACAGCGTGGCGTAAGAGTGTAGGGAAGCTATGCTGAGTTTATATAATGCTCTAGTTAGACCTCACCTAGAATAATGTTTCCAGTTTTGTTCACCTCCCTACAAAAAAAAATGTACTTGAAAAGGTAGAGAGAAGGGCACCTAGGTTGATCCCAGGAATTAATGGAATGAGCTATGAGGAAAGTTTAAAATAACTGATTCTCTTCAGCTTAGAAAAAAGAAGGGAGAGTGGTCTTTCATAATCTATATAAAGTATATAGATTATTAAACGGTATAACGTTAACCCAAGTCACTATTACAGATGTAGCAGAGAGAGAATACATGCATGGAATGACCTTCCAGGCAACGTAGTAGGATCCAAAACACAGGGAACATTTAAAAAACAAACAGGTGATATCCCATGAAATTAGATTTCAACCCTTAGCAGTGGTATATTGTAGGGATGCGTCTTGATGGGCTGAACGCCCCCTTCCTTTGCACACTTTTCTGATGTTCTTTTGTACAGATACCACCTGATCGTGCCCCACTTTTAACCAAGGACATCAGAAACTGTGTTTGTGAGCACAGGTTTGAAAGAAACTGCAAAGGGAGAGGTGAATACATCATGATATCAAAAGAGTTACTTAGCTTAATTCAAGTTCCTAAGAATTGTGACATAACAGAATACATTTCTAAGCTGTCACGAAATATATACAGTGCCTTGCTAAAGTATTCAGATCCCTGACCAATTCTCTCATATTACTGAATTACAAATGGTACATTGAAATTTCGTTCTGTTTGATATTTTATTTTAAAACACTGAAACTCAAAATCAATTATTGTAAGGTGACATTGGTTTTATGTTGGGAAATATTTTTAAGAAAAATAAAAAACTGAAATATCTTGCTTGCATAAGTATTCAACCCCTGTGCTGTGGAAGCTCCCAGTTTACACCGATGAAAGAAATTGCCCTAACGAGGACACAATTACCTTACCATTGGCCTCCACCTGTGAACCATTAAAGTTACTGTCACAGTTTCTGGATAAAAACCCCACTGTTGAAGGATCATTGGTCAGGCTGTGAATCTGAAGGAAAATGAAGACCAAAGAGCATTCTACAGAAGTTAGAGATAAAGTAATACAAATGCATAGATTAGGGAAAGGGTACAAAATAATATCCAAGTGTTTGGATATTCCAGTGAGCACAGTTGGATCAATAATCAGGAAGTGGAAGCTGCATCACACCACCCAGGCACTGCCAAGAAAAGGCCGTCCCTCAAAACTCAGTGCTCAGACAAGAAGGAGACTTGTGAGAGAAGCCACAGAGAGGCCAACAATCACTTTGAAGGAGCTAGAGTTCAGTGGCTGGGAGTGGAGTAATGGTGCACCAGTCAACCATATCAAGAGCTCTGCATAACACTGGCCTGGTATGGGAGGGTGGCAAGAAAGAAGCCGTTACTCAAAAAGTACCATCTGAAAGCACGTCTGGAGTTTGCCAGAAAGCATGAGAGTGACCCAGCTGCGATGTGGGAAAAGGTTTTGTGGTCAGATGAGACCAAGATAGAGCTTTTTGGCCAAAACTCAAAGCGCTATGTGTGGCGCAAAACTAACACTGCCCATGCCTCAAGACACACCATTCCTACAGTGAAGTATGGTGGTGGCAGCATCATGCTGTGGGGATGCTTTTCATTAGCAGGGACTGGGCATCTTGTTAAAATTGAAGGAAGAATGGATGGAGCAAAATACAGGGAAATACTGCAAGAGAACCTGCTTCAGTCTGCTAAAAAACTGAAGCTTGGGAGGATATTCACCATTCAGCAGGACAATGATCCCAAGCACAAGGCCAAAACAACATTGGAGTGGCTCAAGAACAAAAAGGTGAATGTCCTACAGTGGCCCAGTCAAAGTCCTGATCTCAATCCCATTGAGAATCTGTGGCACTATTTGAAAATTGCGGTCCACAAGCGTCATCCAACCAATCTGAACAACCGGGAGCAAATCTGCCAAGAAGAATGGGCCAAAATCCTCAGACACTGTGTGCAAAGCTGGTACATACTTACCCCAAAAGACTTAAAGCTGTTATTGCAGCGAAAGGTGGCTCCACCAAATATTAATGTGGGGGTTGAATACTTATGCAAGCAAGATATTTCAGTTTTTTATTTTTCTTAAAAATATTTCCCAACATAAAACCAATGTCACCTTACAATAATTGATTTTGAGTTTCAGTGTTTTAAAATAAAATATCAAACAGAACAAAATTTCAATGTACCATTTCTAATTCAGTAATATGAGAGAATTGGTCAGGGGTCTGAATACTTTTGCAAGGCACTGTATATATATATATAGTAGGGATACATACAGCACACAATATATAACTTATTATCAACACTGAAGGGATAATGTTTAAGGCTACATTGTTAGTTCACAATGGAGTAAAAGTGATGATATCAGCCTGCACAGTTTTCATTACTAAGTTGTATGTGTTGTTGCAATATCACTGTAATATCTAATATCCCTAATCTTCTACCTCATGAAAAAAACGCCACAGACTTCAGTATTAATATTGTATGTTTTATGAAAATACAGCAGTGCCAAGTACAGTATTTTTTTTATTCTACACCAGTAACTTTCAAAGTATTATATAAATATATTTAAAAAAAAAATACATGTTGAACTAAACAAAAACATGGTATTAGTGGTTGAAAAGTGGGAGGTGTGTTTAGAAATGCGGTGGAAGGTTAATGACGTCCTAAACAAGGTTTTAAAATCGATTTAGCAATATTACCCTTTCCACCTTTTCTTCAGTGGAAGATTTGTTTGGCTCTTTATTTCAGTTGGATTCTCCTTTGTAACATGCAGATATTTAAAAAGATAAAAAGAACATGACAATGCTGCAAATGCTGATAATAGGTTAATCACACTCCTTTAAAACTAATTTGGCCACAAAATGCTTAATATGTATTGGCTGATATCAATGATCATGAAGGTGACCAAGAATCACAAGAAGACAAGATCTCATTGCCAGTAGCCTCCATAATACAACTTAAACAAGAGAATGAGGACCCAACTGTGAAGTGGTTTTGATAACAATATTTCAAAGTGGGTTGTAGGAAATAGAAATGTTACATAACAGCCGATATGGAAGTCCTACTAGATCAGATGTCAAGAAGTCTAAATTTCAAATGGTTTGACATGGCCTTACAACAAATGGGACAAGAAAGTGGTTCTTGTTGGACTGCGACCATTATTAAAAGAGAATCGTCAAAACAGCTACTGCATGTGCAAAATGTGAAGACCCTATTTGAAAGTGAGTGTTTTCCATCACTGACATAGTCAGTGGTTAAAACACCGTGGCAGTGAAACTAAATGACACTAGAAACCTAAAAAATCTGTATGCCCCAAATATAACAACCATATTGGATCAGAGTCCAATGTCAAGACCATTGACATGTTTAGCCTGCAGTGGTTTATAACCTGCATGTATAAAGTCACTACCTCAAATGGTCTCTGACATGAGACCTACAGTAAACAGTGAAGCAGTTTTATAAAACTATCATCACAAATGGGTTCATTGCTATTGGACAATACTCATAATTGTTATATTTTCCAAGGAGTTTCCATAACACACAGTCTATCTCAAATGGTTTATGAGCTATTGAAGAAATGTCAAATGTACAAAAACATTGATTAATTAAGACAATGTATTGTAAACTGGCTGCAGCTCTCATTAAATCAATTATCTATTCTGTTTAACCATTTAAGTTTTGTTTTCAGGAGTCTTGAAAAGCATAAAATCTCTCAGGTTTGAAGTATCGCGATATTCTACATTTGGTGGTGTTCTAAATATTACAACTCCTCTCTAATCATTGTGTGTTGTGGCTGTTGGGATCTTGGGTCATTTTCTTCTGCCAGCCACTTATTAAAGACTGTCACTGGATCAATATTCCAATGCTTGTGAAAAGAAACCGGAATTTGGTGAGCAAGATAGTCCCTCGAATAATCATCTGGTCTCGCCTGAAGAAAAGAAAAATAAGGAGTTACAAATCAAAAGGGAGACACTCACATGTATGATCCATTTATATTTTGATGAACGATTCATTTAGTTTGACAATAATTCAATTCTACTTCAATATTGCTTAGAAACTGGTCTTCTTAATTTAATTGAATTGTGTCCCTCTCTGGCTGGGAGCAGGGAGTATATTGAATAACAGAATAGACATATTCCAATTAAGTTAGAAATGTTTGAAATGCAACTGTCTACATCCTTGCAAAACCTTGCTGGAATTTTGTCAAATGGAGTGCTGTGCTTTATGTTATTAGACAAAATAACAGCACAGATCAGTATTTCTGTATTGCAACACTGATCAAAACTAGCTAGAGGTTGACAGAAACATCACTCGTGTGCATTGGAATTATTATAGTAAATTATAAATCTTACAGATGGTTTCGACCCATTAAGTTTCCAAGTAAAGCAGTGATTATATCACTGGTCGATATTTAAGGAAAGTTGTATCTGTGTTTGTCAAAATTGAGTTGACTGTACATTTTTATTACAGTGAATTCAGCTGGCCTGACACATTACCTGGTGAAACAGTGCACTGTGTGTTACTGGAATTCCCAAACCATTGAAGCACATCCCCAGAACCATATCATCAGGGGCATCATTGCTGTAACACCGGCAATTGCTCTCAAGAAGTCTCACAACAGCCTCTCTACTGAAGACCATTCTTCAAAGCAAACAAAATCAGAAGTTTTTAAAAACTGAACATGTTTAATGCATCCCCAACCTTTACATTTAAAAGTAAACCTAGGAAGACAGTGACTTACCCACCTCCTCCTGTGATGTAACTGTACCCCCCGATCCCAAGTCCATACCCATAGCGCTCTCCTAGAAATACTGGCTCATTTGCATCGTAACAGCTCAACAATTTCTGCAGTCTTGGAACACTTTAAAGAAGCATGGAAATCTAGTTAATATATGTTAATCTAGTAGTTTATGAAATTAAGTATGATCTATATTCTGTGTATGAACTAACAAGTGTTGAAACAAATGAATAATGCAGAATGGCTAGGATAGGGCATTTGGTGTCAGTTTTACTCCACTGTCCCCTTGCTTAGTATATATCTTGGTATGACTAATTTGTCTTCAAATACATGAAAACAATTTCAATGACCAATCCGTCCCACAGGTGCAGTGGTACTCCAAATATAATTATTTTACTACTAATGCAGTGTGACTGGGTGGGACATTCATTATTAAAGGTATGACAGGCACGAACAAAATCAAAATGCCACAACATTTTTCCCACAGAAATAAACATTAAAAAATATAAAATGAGCTATTTGAAAAGACCACTTACTTGCTGCTGAAGCAATGGTGCTCTAACATTTAAGTGATTCAAGACCATAATATGTTGCTGACAGGTCATTCTATTATCGCAGAATGCCATTTAGGACAAGGCGGTCGAGCAGAACTGTGGCTTAATATTAGTTTAAAATGTTGACCGTTATGCAGTGCTTGAATTTTCACAAATATTCTCCATGAAGCTCCCTTATAGGAACCTTTCAGATGACATTTGGGTATGATCTGATAAACTGTTGATTTTATATAAATTTCACAGATATTTATGAGGACCATCTGTATGCAAATGCACTGGCTGTATTCTGAAATGGGATGCCACCTGTAACTACAAATAAGACATCCAATTTCAAGCTTCAATCAGTTCTTTAATGTTTAAACTGGTAATTGTGTAATTTTTTTTTTTTTAAACATGAATAACTACCAAGCATTGGTCCCTGAGGCTTCAATATCTTTCTCAAAGGGGATTTTAAACACATGCAAACAGCCATAAAAACATTAAAATAAAACAATGTCTATCAACAGATACTGAATTGCAAAAGGTCAATAAAACACAGAAACATAACTTGGATATATTTCTTGCAAATACATGACTTTATTCCATGAGAACATTTCACTTTGGAATGATGGAATGTTTGTAACATTCAGCAATTCAATAGGGACAGACATCCTGCACTACTTTACGGTTCCATTTGTTTTCTTTAATCCAGTTCAATGTACAGATATTTAATATAAAAGTAAGACCCTCATTCACCTTGCTTTGAAAGATGCTCTTGTAACAAGAATCACTTCAAAACTGCCCCCAGGAAAGGACAAAACTCAAAACCATGTGATATCTGACATTCACCATCAGGGATAATTGTTTAGAGGTAGCCAGCCTTTGACCTGTGGCTTGACATCTTTCACACTGGTCAGACCAATTATGTGGGGTTCCTGCCATTCAAATCCATTAGAATTAGAATAAGTCCTTTTGTGTGCCATAGGTTAGCTTTTGTTAATTATCTGCCTTGTTACAACAGCATAATGAAAGACAGACAACACTATCGAAATAATCACTGGCTACTGTATCTTGATGTTCCTTCTTTAAAAAACAAACAGAAAACTGTACCTGATCAATGTGTCATCATCTACAATCACCAGCCAGTTCGTTTTTGGAATAGCTTCACTCAGAAATCTCTCCAATATGGCAAATGTCTTCCCACAGTGACCTTAAAATGTAATAGGGGGAAATACAACTGAGAGTACAAAATATCTTGCAATACAAGTACAGTAATTACAAACCTGTTCACCAAACACATCATTAAGCAATTAGGGAGAGAGTAGCATTATCTCAGACTGTCTGTTGCCAGTTTAGGTCTGATAGAGACACAAACCATTGCTATCAAAACCAGATAAGGACACAACGCAACAGTTTTCTGGCAAAGCTACAGATTTTTTTCTACTGTTTCTGCATACATTATTGCTGCCCACCTGTCTGTTCCTAGTGGGCATTTATTTAATTTTATTTTTAAAATGTTTAATTATGTTCCCTCACCACAGCCATTCCCCACACATCTCAAGAGAACTGAAGGTCAGGGGCATCCTCCAATCCCACGACCAAGCCAATTGCCTCTTTACACACAGGAAATCAAGAGTGGGTGTCAGCAAGCTATGGCCTCTGGAGGACAAAGGCCAGCCCTACAAATGTCTGCTTGAGCTCAGCAGGTGCCGAGCCAATAGGGCCCACTGTTGATCAGGAGAAATGCATGGGAGTGCCAAAGCCAATGAAACCCCCACCGCTGGAATCCCGAATGGAGACTGCTGACTTCACACCACCAGGACACAAACACAGCTCATGCAGACCAAGTACAGATGTGGTACAAACCTCCTAGGGCTGTATTCTGATTACAACGCAAATGCCAGTGCACTTGCCCCCGATTCTGTGGCGCATAAACGGAGTGAAGACATAGGAAAAAAAAATCACTGTGCTGAAATGGTGTTCTGAAAACGTGTCTTGAGCCATTATAGAGCGCCTGCCCCATTGCCATGGGTCGGCATAAATTTCGGGGTGTGGTATCATTAACATATTCGCCAAAGCGATTCTGATGACAGTGCAATGGGGTCCCAAATAGACAATTGAGCACTGCATTAAGACCTGCTGAAACCAAGTTTATTTAGTGGTGCAATCAGGAACTTTAACACACTATGAAAAGCAAAGTAGTCCTAAGTAGCAACTGCGGGTGTTTGGACTGACACATAAAGAGGAAATCAAAGAAAGAAAAGTAAAAGAAAAGAAAAAAAATAACGAAAAAACGACAAACCAGAAGAAACTAAACAATAGTATTCGCAAATTAATAATAAACAAATATATGAATTAAAAAAATACCCTCTTTTGCAGATACAATGGAGTAATACAAAATGCTCATGAATGAAAGATGTAGGAGAGGCAGAACAAGTCATCTGCAAAGTATGCAAACTATCCCGGTTCAGCTCACACATAAAGCAATAATATAGGACACAGCTAATAGACAGGACCAGAAGTAGCGTGGTTTACGTATTCTCTGCCACTTGCTGTTCTGACTTGCGCTGGTTGTTCTTGCCACAAGATTGCCACTTTTACATTCAAAATCACGAGCGCATTTTGTCTCTTAAAGGGATTGTTGCAGGGCCCTGATTGAACAGCAGACGCCCCAACCTAGTCAGCATTGATTGGCTGGGCGCTTTCAGTGCTCCACTAAATGCGCTTGCACTGGGTTTTTAATTCCATCAGAATCACACTTTTGGAGAAGCCACTCCCTGCGGGGCACAGGCGATTGACTTTAACCACTGCATTTGCGATTGCACTCATTTCATCAAAATAGGGCCCCTAGTCTTTACAACTAAATATCCAAATCCCAACCTTTGAGTTCTCTAAAAGCATCTTGATTCGACTGCAAGCTGTCTCCCTTAGTTGCTAAATAAATAGAGACAATGCAGTCCCCTGTGGATTGAAGAATAGAAGCTGCAGCATGAAAGAGAGAGCAGAGTAGGACATTATAAAATGAACTTCACAACTCTATCAGTATACAGAGCTCAGACTGAATAACTTTCCTCCATCAGATAGCTCCAAAAAAAAAAAAAAAAAATCTGTAAGAAAATCTATACTGTACAGTAGCAGGACTCCTAAAATGTAAATATTGGTGTAGTATGTTATAGTTGATTTAAAGCAATAAACTGTATAACAGCATTTGTGAAATGCAGCTTCTAAAATAATATGTGTTAGTGATGTGCATTCCCCTCCATAGTTAAAAATACAAAATTAAGGTGGGCTCCCGAGTGGCGCATCCAGTAAAGGTGCTCCGCGTCGAGTGCAGGATGTGCCCTATAGTCTGGACGTCGCGAGTTTGAGTCCAGGCTATTCCTTTGCCGACCGAGCACGGGAGCTTCCAGGGGGAGGGAGGGTTATGTCGGCCAGGGTGTCCTCGGCTCACCGCGCACCAGCGACCTCTGTAGTCTGGCCGGGCGCCTGCGGGCTTGCCTGTAAGCTGCCCGAGAGCTGCATCGTCCTCCGACGCTGTAGCTCTTGGGTGGCTGCATGGTGAGGACAGCGTGTGTTCGTCTTCGCCCTCCTAAGTCGGCGCAGGGGTGGTAGCGGTGAGCTGCGCCAATTGGCCATTCCAAATTGGGAGAAAATAATAAAAAATAATTGGCAATGACTAAATTAAAAAAAAAAAAATACAAAATTAGCGCAATCCATATCTTGAAAATAAGCTAACCCTGTAGCATGTAGGGCATGATAAAGGTTATGCTACTTTTTTTTTTTTTTACTTAAAGTCTTAGCAAAGAATGAGAACAAAATGCAATATGCAGGTAGACTTTTTGTTAAATTATTGTGATCATATACAACATTTGGAAAATAATTCTGAATACAGATAGAAAATATTAATAATGCCTTCATCAGTGTGCTGTAGCTTATTATAGTTTTTCACTTAAACAAGATAGTAACAGAAAGGTAGTAGAATAATAAGGTTATCAAAATGTGTAGGAAAGGTAGCACATTTCTAAGGCTGTAGTACAGTATAATCAAGTCAATGAAAAGGTGCTGCCTTCAATGACTAAACTATATATATAATAAATATATAAAGCTTTTTTTAAAAAAAATAATACTCTTACAAACTATACAAATACGAAATGTATATCACTGATGAAACCATGGAAGGAAAATCTGTTTTTTTTTTTTTTGATGGCCCATGTGTGGAAGTAAAAAAAAAAAAAACACACAAAAAAAAAAAACTCAAACCACTCACTGCTGTTTAAATGCATCCCTGCAGCCAGCTAGATAAAACTGACAAGAATTCTAAGAAAAGAAATAAAGGACCCATCAAGAAAGAGAGAGAGAGAGAGAGAGAGAGAGAGAGAGAGAGAGAGAGGGGGAAAGAGAGAACAAATTATAAGAAAGAGACAGATGAGACATATACAGAAGAAGAGACTTCCTGGGATTCATTTACAAAGGAATAAGATAAAGGGGGTAAGAACATGCCAGAAAGAAAAATGACACGGGTAACTACTTCAGCAAGAAATATGCAGAGAAGAAAACAGATAGAGATAATTTGATTATTTTCAAATAATTTAAACTGCAGCCAATTGTAATATATACATTGTCATTCACAGGAGTTTATTGTGTGGCCACACATTCATTCCTATGAATTTTAATATCAACAAATCACCCAACACTTGTATTAATAGTTAAAGGGCAGCAATATTTATCGCTTAGTTAAAACAGAACCACATTTTAGAGAAACAAACAGGAAGGAACATACAGAACAAATGGAAAGACCTGTTCTATGTACTGTAGTAGAGATTTGGGGCTGCTTAGCTTTTTCAGTGCTTTTGACTGTCTCTCCAAAAGTGTCAATAATAGGAGGTCTCATAAGGTTGCAACAATGCTTAACTTCCAAAAAAACAAACAAAAAAAACCAAAACAAACAGTGTGGTCCCGTATTCAAGCTCATTGGGAAGTTAAAATAGAAAGGAAGGTAGTTTAAAAGACAAATGTGTACAACAATGGCTCATCTGAGTAACATATATCTGAGTAATATATATGTATTAGGGATGCACCAAATCCAGGATTCGGTTTCGGCCCAAATACCTACTTTTTGAACAGGGTTCGGATTTGGCCGAATACGAATCCTACATCGACCCAAACACACCCCCATTTTAATACATCCCTCCAATGTGTGCAGTTCTTCTTTAAATAAAAGACACAAATCCAGTATAGAACGTAACTGTTGTATTTAACAACAGGTATTCAAGAACAAGAACACGTTTGATGAACTCTGTCGCAGCTCTCAATTCCCTAAATTACTGGTGGCGCACACACTAAACATGTCACTGCTGAATTTAAACATACCCCCCCCCCCCCCCCCCCCCGTATGCAACAGCACATTCACATCACACCTTTCATGGAGTAAAGTGATGCAGCAAACCTGTAATATATAGTAATGGCAAACTGTTGTAGACTTTTGTGCTTTGTTGCTCTAGAGATCATACTGAGATAAAAAAAAAAAAAAAAAAAAAAACTTGGTGCACAGAAATATAAATTTTTTAACTTTACTACTGTCAGATGTGCAAGACGTTGTTGAACAATATGCTTTAGTAAATTACATTTTACGTTACTGTAATGTTGAACCATCTGGGAACTGCTGTGTTTTATTAAAATAATTAAATAATTAAAATAACACACAGTGCATTTAAATCAACGTGGGTTTTATTTCGCAGAGAGATTCAGGTCACTCACTGTCATTTTTTCCTCATAGCTCTCAGATCGGTTGACACGGGTTGAAACGTCATTAAAGAAAATAGTGGGTTATAGAAAGATGCATCTCACCTTTATTGTAAACGTAAAGTAAACGGTTCTGTATTTGGACATTTCTGTTGTGGGGGGGAGGGGGCTATCAGTAAACTGTGTAAGTTTCAAACTAAAAATCTTATTCAGGGATATGTTTCCATATATATATATATTGTGTATCCCTGCCTTGAAGAACTGTGTTGGAGGTTTGGCAGGGATAGGGTTAATTCCTGTCCCTGCCAGAGAAATGTGTGTGTGGCTGTGTTTGTGTAATTATTTCTTTAATTAGTGTCACCGGCCTGGGATTAGCAGGCAGGTATATAGCCGCAAAGACATGTTTGTTCAGGGCAGTCTCCAGTCTGTGTGGACAGAGAGGCTGGCATTGTGAAGAGACCGGTGTGGAGTAAACAAAAGGTAGTGTGGAAACCTTTTGTTTGTGTTGTAAAGTTAATGTTTTGTGATTAGTAAACAGCTTAGCTGTCCAGTTTATTAGTTTAAGGATGGTACAAAGTTTAGTTATGATTTCCATTACATGACAGTGGATGTTAAAACTTAATGCTGATTTAAAGTCAGCTCTCGCCAAGATAAGCACCAACTAAGATGTAGCTTTACAGTAAACTAATGTGATTACATCTCCATCCATTTGCGTTTCTTTCCAACTGATGTATATATCCGTCTGGCTGAAGTGTAATGCTGGCTCCAGGGATCAGCTTATTTTGCCTCCCCAGCACATCAGCACACACAATGCTGCGATGCCGGCTCCGGGGATCAACTACAGTGCAGCCTCCCCAGCGCATCAGCGTGACAACTGCCTGGATTGAGCTAAGTAGGGTACATCTGTGGGGTCTTCAAGTGGGTACTCCATGTGTGAGTTAGGTTTTTGTTTTGTTTTGATTTATCTTTTATTTGTGTAAATAATAAAATTGCATTTGAGTGCTTTAAAAACTTCAATTATTGTGTCTGGGTTTGTATAAAGGGGGCTAGAACCTTTAAAACAAGTAAAATCCTTTACTATATATATAAAATGTGTGTGTGTGTGTGACAGTCTGGCTCGCAGTGGTGTGGTGGATGACGTCACGGACCAGGAAGTAACTGACTCCAAAACAGTGGATGGGCGGGTGAAACTGAGTGCAAAAGCACTCAGCGTATTTAATAATAAACAAACAAAATATTTAAACAAAATACAAACAAAAGGGCACGAGGGCCAAACGAATAAATAAACAAACAAGTAAGTGCCGTGCTGGATTATCCAGCACGTATTAGCAATTGTTTTTTAAATATTATTCCTTCTCTCCGCTCCCCGTACTCTCTACTCCAACACCCCAACCTCAAATGCAGAGAGCTGCAGGTTTATATACTCTGGCCGAGGGATTAACTAGTTGGTAATTATCTTATTATCCCTCGGCCAGAGTCTGCACGCGTTTGGTAAGGATGCATGACTGTCAGCTATTTAAGTAATCAGTAGCTGATCAGCCATGCATCCTCACGGGGTTTTTAAATAATAATAAAAGACGCGGCGCTTTTACCCGCGCCGCAAACAAAAATACAAATAATAATAAATAGGGGCGGGACACTCCGCCACACATGCCCCCCCTTGTGCGCAGCACACATGGCCCCAACGGCCAACTCCCCCCTCAGTCTTAAAGTCCCGGAAGAGGGGGAAGCAAGTTACTTCTGGGGGGTGGCCATGGTGGAATCTCTGGCACCCCCCCATTCTTCGTGGCCGGCAGCTCCCTCTTCCGGGGCTCCCGCCACACTCTATCCTGCCGCGAAAGTGCGGCTGGGGGAGCTGGTCTCCTGACCTCTCCCCCCTTCTTCATGGCCGGCAGTTCCTCTCCGTGGGGCTCCGACCACATGATCTCCAGCCGCGAAAGTGCGGCTGGGGAAGCTGGTCTCCTGACCTCCCCCCCTTTCTTCATTTCTGGCAGCTCCCTTTCATGGAGCTCCGGCCATCGTGTAGCGACCCCAGGCGAAGCAGGATCCCTGGCGACCCCAGGTGAAGCCGGACCCTCGACGACCCCCGGCGAAGCAGGATCCCTGGCGACCCCAGGCAAAGCAGGATCCCCGGCGACCCTAGGCGAAGCCGGACCCTCGACGACCCCAGGCGAAGCAGGATCCCTGGCGACCCCAGGCGACGGCAGCAGCAGCGGACCCTCGGAAGGCGACGGCAGCAGCAGCGGACCCTCGGAAGGCGACGGCAGCAGCAGCGGACCCTCGGAAGGCGACGGCAGCGGACCCTCGGAAGGCGACGGCAGCAGCAGCGGACCCTCGGAAGGCGACGGCAGCAGCAGCGGACCCTCGGAAGGCGAACTCGGGAGGGGAGCCCCTGGCCATGGAGGCGGCAGCGGGAGCTCCACTTCTCCCTCGTACCCTGTGTCCTGTAGAGAACAAAAGGCAGCCCCAGGCGATGCAGAACAGCCATCCCCAGGCAATGGCAATGGTGGGAGGGGAAAGCAGTCCTCCCACAGCGGCTGAGACGGAACCAGCAGGTATTTACCCTCTGCTGGTGGAGCTGGGAGTGGCAAGCAGTCCTCCCACGGCGGCTGAGGCGGAACCAGCAGGTATTCACCCTCTGCTGGTGGAGGTGGGAGGGGCAAGCAGTCCTCCCACGACGGTTGAGGCAGAACCAGCAGGCATTCACCCTCTGCTGGTGGAGGTGGGAGGGGCAAGCAGTCCTCCCACGACGGTGGAGGCGGAACCAGCAGGCATTCACCCTCTGCTGGTGGAGGTGGGAGGGGCAAGCAGTCCTCCCACGACGGTGGATGTGGAACCAGCAGGCATTCACCCTCTGCTGGTGGAGGTGGCGGAGGCAGAGGCAGCTCTTGCTGCTCTGCTCCTGGTGATGGTGGAGACAGAAGCAGCTCCTGCTGCTCTGCTCCTGGTGGTGGTGGAGGCAGAGGCGATGGGGCGGATGCTGGCCACTCAGAGGGAGGCTGTGGCGGCTGGGCTGGTGTGTGCCGTGCTCCCTTCAGCAGCATAAATAGAGGCTGCTGGGGAACACCAGCATCCTGCCCTTCTCCCCCCCAGAAAAATTCAGGGGGTTGAGCCTGTAACTCCTCCCCTTCTGGCTCTTGGGACTGCAGCTTGGGTCCTAAGGCTGTGGAAGCGCAGACTTCCACCTCTTGGGCTATGGACGCACCGACTCCCCCCTCTTTGGGCTGTGGACGCACCGACTCCTCCCTCTTGGGCTGTGGACGCACCGACTCCTCCCTCTTGGGCTGTGGACGCACCGACTCCCCCCTCTTGGGCGTAGGACGTTCGGGCTCCTCCCACTCGGGCGTAGGACGTTCGGGCTCCTCCCACTCGGGCGTAGGACGTTCGGGCTCCTCCCACTCGGGCGTAGGACGTTCGGGCTCCTCCCACTCGGGCGTAGGACGTTCGGGCTCCTCCCACTCGGGCGTAGGACGTTCGGGCTCCTCCCACTCGGGCGTAGGACGTTCGGGCTCCTCCCACTCGGGCGTAGGACGTTCGGGCTCCTCCCCAGGCTGTGGAGGCGAAACCAGCAGGCATTCTCCCTCTGCTGGTGGAGACGGTAGCGATGGCTCCTCTCCCTCTGATGCTGGAGACGGTAGCGATGGCTCCTCTCCCTCTGATGCTGGAGATGGCAGCGATGGCTCCTCTCCCTCTGATGCTGGAGACGGCAGCGATGGCTCCTCTCCCTCTGGCGCTGGAGACGGCAGCGATGGCTCCTCTCCCTCTGGCGCTGGAGACGGCAGCGATGGCTCCTCTCCCTCTGGCGCTGGAGACGGCAGCGATGGCTCCTCTCCCTCTGATGCTGGAGACGGCAGCGATGGCTCCTCTCCCTCTGGCGCTGGAGACGGCAGCGATGGCTCCTCTCCCTCTGGCGCTGGAGACGGCACCGATGGCTCCTCTCCCTCTGGCGCTGGAGACGGCACCGATGGCTCCTCTCCCTCTGGCGCTGGAGACGGCACCGATGGCTCCTCTCCCTCTGGCGCTGGAGACGGCAGCGATGGCTCCTCTCCCTCTGCTGCTGGAGACGGCAGCGATGGCTCCTCTCCCTCTGGCGCTGGAGACGGCAGCGATGGCTCCTCTCCCTCTGGCGCTGGAGACGGCAGCGATGGCTCCTCTCTCTCTGCTGGTGGAGACGGTAGCGATGGCTCCTCTCCCTTTTGTGCTGGAGATGGCAGCAGCAGGGTCTCTCCCATATCCGCAGCCAGGTAGTTGAACACCATGGCTGCGATGTCTGGGAGGGAAGCTGGGTGGTGTTGCTGTTCCCAGGCCTCCCAGCGCTCCCCATCTCTTGCCCACAGGAGGTTGATCACTGCAGGGAGGGCTTCCTCATAATCCCTCCCCGGCTCCACCAGCCAGTCCCAGACTCCCTCAGAGGAGAGTGCATTCGTCCTCTTTGGAGGATGCAGGTCCTCCCTCACTGGACGCTCTGGCTCCTCTTTCTCCTGCCATGGAGGGGGTTGGTCGGGTGCTATGTGACCCACCTCCCCAACAGCGAAGCACCACTCCTCACCTTTCAAGCAGGTGGGGCAGACGTCCAGCATGGTTGAGCTACAGTGGGACCTGCGACCGGCCCCACGCTGCTGTAGCTACTGCTTCCTCCGTCCGCTTCTTCCCATATTTTTTTTTTCCCCAAAAAACACACAAAAACACTTTGAGAAAAAAAAAACGAACAAAAAAACGAGCTTTTCTTTCCTGGTCCGGCTATTGGAGGCGTTTGTTTTGTCCCACGCAGGACACCATATGTGACAGTCTGGCTCGCAGTGGTGTGGTGGATGACGTCACGGACCAGGAAGTAACTGACTCCAAAACAGTGGATGGGCGGGTGAAACTGAGTGCAAAAGCACTCAGCGTATTTAATAATAAACAAACAAAATATTTAAACAAAATACAAACAAAAGGGCACGAGGGCCAAACGAATAAATAAACAAACAAGTAAGTGCCGTGCTGGATTATCCAGCACGTATTAGCAATTGTTTTTTAAATATTATTCCTTCTCTCCGCTCCCCGTACTCTCTACTCCAACACCCCAACCTCAAATGCAGAGAGCTGCAGGTTTATATACTCTGGCCGAGGGATTAACTAGTTGGTAATTATCTTATTATCCCTCGGCCAGAGTCTGCACGCGTTTGGTAAGGATGCATGACTGTCAGCTATTTAAGTAATCAGTAGCTGATCAGCCATGCATCCTCACGGGGTTTTTAAATAATAATAAAAGACGCAGCGCTTTTACCCGCGCCGCAAACAAAAATACAAATAATAATAAATAGGGGCGGGACACTCCGCCACAGTGTGTCTATATATATATATATATATATATATATATATATATATATATTTATTATTTGAATTTTATTAATATAACTTATACTTAACGGCATTCTCAGTTCCACTCCCTCTGAGCAGCTCAGAGCGCTACCTTTTTTTTTTGACAGAGCATTTTTCCTTATAGCATTAAAATTGTAGTGATTCAAAATGGGTTATTTTTGTTAAAGTTCTGATGCCACCTTTTGAATTTAAACATCATTCAATTTATTTTCTTCATCTGAAGAGACATCTGAGGTCTTGAAAGCTTGTGATTAATTATTGTTTAGTTAGTCCAATAAAAGGTATAACCTCTCCTTCTCTTTGTCTAAATTCTTGAAGAAAGATTTTAAGAAAATGATGTAAACCATTAATGCTTCACAAGGTACTATGATTCTACAAGCCAATCAAGAGGAGTTCCACCCCTGACTTCACTGAAGGAATTAGTTCCATTGAATTAGTCCTACCTATTGACAGTTAACTGTAGCTAACAAAATAGTTCCATACATTTTCTTTGCCATGCCCATCCATTCATTATATTCTGTAGATATCAAATATGCAGTTTTGAGAGAAACACATGCTATAGGAAGCATGTATTTTCATTTTTTTTAAATAACACCTGGTACTACACTAGATTAAATAAATCTATAGTTTACAAGTCATGCTTTTAGATTGTCTTGCACTTCCTGGGTCATTGCACCTGCAGAGTGAAACTGTCCCCACCCCTTCAGTGTCTTTATTTCTGTCAATAACCCACCAGCTGCTTCCCCTACTGACTCACATGCTTTCAGCCAGTAACCAATAACACACTGCTAGAAACCAGAAGAAATGACCGAGGAAGTAAAGCTGTAACAGACATCCTGGAAGGCAAGGCAAGAAAACTGAGATTTTTCTTGAACCCAGTGTAGGACCAGATGCCTCTTTTAAAATGAAAATACATGTTTGCTAAAACATGTCTTTAAAAATTACACATTTGAGATCTATGTAGCCTGTGGAAGTGCAATATAGGTAAGATGTATGGAATTAGTTTCTTAGCTACAATTACTTAAAGTGTTGAGTGAGGGATGTTAAGTTGTACTCGGTGTTGTGTTTAGCACAACATTTTTTAGCACTAGCCAATTTGACTGTTGCAGCAATGATGGCACTTTTTGCTTTTGAATTGAAGGAGTTTCATTTACAGAAATTACAGATTATTTAAAATCTGAAGCAGCATTATTACAAAAATAGTGTTTTACTGACGTTGTATGTGACATTTTTGAGATACGGTTTTGCTTGATATCCAGTAGATGGCATATTAACAGTATAGCAGAAGAAAAACAGAATGTGAGGGGGTTTAAAGACTAAAAATAACTTCAAACAACTAATGTGTTTTTTGGAGATTTTCTTGACTTCCTTTTTGTTTTTCTTCCTGGTAGACCTTATGAAGTATGTAGCAGCAGCAGCAAGCACATTTGAGGATCAGGATTGTTGCTAGGTAACCCTACACAGCCTGTACTGTTAGCAATCTTTTTGATTTAAAAAAGAAAAAAAAATTACAGTAATATGAAAGTGTTAATGTAGTTCAATTTCCTGAGCCGAATGCAATATAGCTGCATCCTCCCTTAATCCCTATTTCAATCCTCAAATCTTTGCCAGCAAAACGAATGGGTTGCTCATTGAGGTGTGCATGGCTGTCATTCAAAACACAACCCATTTAAATATGTACAACAGTCATTACAACAAATATTCACTGAAATACAAGTTCACGCAACAAAACAAGTTAGGTACGAAAAAAAAAGCTCAATGTTCTGTAATAAATGACCCTGCAAAATTCTTAGAAATGGATGAAATGGGGGGCTCCCGAGTGGCGCATCCAGTAAAGGCGCTCCTCGCAGGATGTGCCCTATAGCCTGGAGATCGCTGGTTCGAATCCAGGCTATGTCACAGCTGACCGTGACCGAGAGTTCCTAGGGGGCGGCGCACAATTGGCTGAGCGCTGCCCGGGTAGGGAGGGCTTAGGTCGGCAGGGGAATCCACGGCTCACCGCGCATCAGCGACCCCTGTGGCCGATAGGGCGCCTGTGGCTCTGCAGCGGAGCCGCCAGATCTGTGTTGTCCTCCGGCACTATAGGTCTGGTAGCATTGCTGTGGATCTGCAGTGCGAAAAATGACGGCTTGGAAGGAGCACGTTTCGGAGGACGCGTGTTTCAGCCTCCGTTTCCTGAGTCGGCGGGGGGGTTGCGAGCGGTAAGCCGGGGATACAGATAATAATTGGGCATGCTAAATTGGGGTGAAAACCGGGGTAAAAATAATTGGCGACGACTAAATTTAAAAAAAAAAAAAAAAAAAAAAAAAAAAAAGAAATGGATGAAATGGCTTTTTTTTTTTTTTCTGGAAAAATCTGTGAAATGTGTATATTTTTGTTTTTTTTAGAATAGATATTAGATGAATATAAAAAAAAACTGCATGTATGTAAAAAAAACAGAAAAAAATAAAAAATACTAATGTTATCCTGTGCAGACCATTGCAGTTTTGTTCAGTCATCCCTGTCTTATGTCTAGAATATTGAAGCTGGTGTTTTTAATGTTATGGGACAGCAAAATGCTATTAATTCATGGAGTAAGCCTCTTTTTGCAAGAGCACATTCTAATGTGAAAGAGCTTTATTGCAATGCGTGAGAAGCTTTTACGCTACGTTTCTCACAGAATCCATTTAGAACTAAACAGTGTAACGTGTGCACTTCCACGTATTGGCTTGTCTCAAAAGGTGCAAAGTGGAAAATGATTTAATGGTTGACTTACCCCTCTCTGTGTTAGGTACTCCTAAGTTGATTGTTGGTATAGTGGCATCTGCATGATCACTATAGTATTCAATCAGTGCAGCATGTTTCTGCCAAGTCTTCTTTACAACTGGAACTGCAACAAAAGGACATAAAACTTGACCAAAATGACCGCAACTTAACAGCACAGCATTGTCTTCCCTGTGGTATATGCATAAGTGAATGACATGAGCTTTACCCTTCATATTATCCTCCGTATACCTGACTTTGCACAGCAACTAATACTGAGGTTACAACTAAATACACAAAAATACAGAAACAACTTTTTTAAAACATCAATAAATGTGTAAGAATACCATGGGCAGCAAAATTCAATGCAAGTTGGCATGGTGTTTAATATATATCATATTAGAATGAACTGTTACATATAGAATACTGTATAGGGTGCTGTGCAAGCTAGGGTGTCCACGACAGGTTAAAGTAGTGTGCAGAAAATGTATTCAGGGCGTTTCGGGCATAAAAGTCCTTCACCAGCTAAATGCCACAAAGCACAGCACAGTCTGTCTTCAGCAGGGGAGGGCTGATACTCGGAATTACCTTTAAGAAGTATTTGTTGGTGGTTTAAGATACATCAAAACACACCTATTTATGAATGTGTTGATTTCACAACAAGAAAGTAGCAATTCCCTCACAGTTGAGTATCAATCAATAGCAATTCACTTCCACAGTGAGTGTTTTAAAAGCCGATTAGAAGCAAATTTCCCTCTCATCCGGTGCGCTGACATTTTCACTGCCGTGCAGACAATGAAAATGTTGCAAAACTAGCAAATGCAACGGATATGTTAATTAAATGTGACCTTTTGTTCAGTCTGTCTCAGGGATATGTATTTCTTTATCAAGTTTAATGAGAGATTATACCTTGCCCAGTTCTACAATTCCACAATTCAATGCAGAGCTCATGCATTTCTATGGAAACTAAGGAATGTATTGTACTTATACCATTTAATTACGGCAAATACTGCACACCCCTAGTCTTCAGAAATAAGCATTGAATCATGCAATGTTCTTGTAATGGCAGAATGGTCATTTTAAAAAGTTATGTATGTTCCATAGCACAAACTATTCCATAAACACTGTCACCAACAGAGTATCAGAAGCTGAAGGCCAGAGCCAATGTCAGGGCAGAGTAGATGCAAATTTCAACTGTTAAATGTCATCTTACGCAGATTACTGCAGTGTTGTTCAGTCGATCCTGTCTGATGGCTGGGAGATTGATGTTGGTATTTTTAATGTCATGCAGAAAGCTGTTTGATTCTTACAAACACAAACAAATTCCATCAGTGAGCGTAGACTTGCAGAGACATGTATTGTTCAGTGAATTTCGGTTTGATGTCTGGTGTCTTGCATATTTGGACTTCTACTAACTTTACATGTCTGGCCATGCTGAAGCACGACAAGATCCAATTTAGTTCAAAGTATATAGAATTGGATTGTGTAAATTGTTCAAATATAGGAGCCCGTATGCAGTCAATTAAATTATATAAATTGCAATAGCACAATCTTCTCCAGTGTTTAAAAGAGGAATCTTTAATTATGATGAAGCTTAATTCAAGAGAGAGTACAAAGTGTTCACAGGTGTAAATAACATATCTAACACTGGTAAAAATACAGTAGTTCAGTGTGAAAGTATTTAGACAGTAGAAAACAAGGCAAAGCGAAAGCAAAGCAAAGCAGAGCAGCTCTCATTATGGCACTACCTAAATGCCTCTTGTCAGCATAAAGGAGTAAGCTCTTGTTATATTAAGAAAAACAGAAAATAAATACTAAATAAGTTAAAAAATAAGTTTCGACTAGAAGTCTTGTTATTTTTTCTTTGTCTTGTTTTTGGCACTGTTTTTTTATCGTTTTTCTATGAAGTATGTTGTGAACCCATTATGGTAATGTGTGTTAGGTATAATTGTGATACTGCTGATGTCTGTGATACTAGTTGAGTTTTTTTTTTAATATTTACAGTGGTTCACAAACAACATGAGACTACAGAAGATGGTATTAACACTGCTAACAACTTGACATATTGTCAATTCAATGGATGTAAATGATGGTGAATCTAAATATAGCAATCGATTAAATCATTAAAAATGGAACTCAGCTATAATATATAAATAAACAAGAAACAATATAAAATAAGCCACAAAACTAGTTATCCATGATTGGAAACTTACATTTTAATAGTAATAAATTACTGTTAACAAAAAAAAAAAACATTATGATGCTGCAATGTAGCAACATCTAATCTTCATATACAATAACACCAAACTAAGTATGAATTTGTAAATTGTTGCTTATTTTTTTTTAACTGAAAGACAATACAATTTAAATAAAAATGGGCCTGCCCCACTGTTTTACATATTTGAAATATTCACATGTGCTGTCATATCGCAATTACATTCTGTTTTATATATGCTTCTGTTATGACCTCAGCCCATATTGAAATTAATACTATATTATTATATAGTAAAGGCCAAAACAATACAGTTTACTAAAGTATACCATTTGAAACAGTTAAGCGATAGTGCCCGACCACGAAGGCTCTACTGTGTAGTAGGACCACAACTGAAATTATGCATCCCAAGCCGAAGGCGAGAGCACTATCGCTATTAGAAAACAAATGTTCTCATTATTATCTTTTAAAAAACACTTTAAAACCTAGATATACCTTGAACTGATTCATCGGGGACCCTTCCGCTGAGAGAGATTTCAGACAATAGTCTCGAAAATGTACATAAAAATCACATACATAAAATAACTTTTTTCTTGTCAGAGCTGCTTATAGTTTATCTTCTAGACAGTGTCAGATATCTGAATGGAGCAATATCACATTCCAACAGGCTACAGTCTGACAGAAGCCCGCTAGAGCTGATAGTACACAATCGTTTTCTAATCTAATATACTATATAAAATGATATTGTTTTGGCATGTACTCTAGAATATTATTTCATTGTGTTTTATGGTTAACCAGTTTTCATGTGTTGGTTGCCGTACTTAAAGCTTCTTAACAATGACTTACCAATACAAAAATAAATAATACAAAACGCACAATGACTTGGCAATAAATTTAAAAAAAATAAAATAACAATACAATTTAGTAATTGCAAGAAGAACCACTCAGATCAATTTTTAAACATCATAAAAATATATAATTTGAAGGTACGGAGCATATTCTTTGAACCAACTCCTAACCAAGAAGAACTAAATAACAAAAACTTTGAGAAAACAAGTGTCTCACCTAGTACAAGCACTGCCATGGCATTTGTTGCCTGTTCTACCCCACTTGGACTGCTTGTATCCCTGAACAGCTATGGGTGGAAGAAATAATACCCAAGCCAATCGTTCTGCAATGGTAGTAAATGGATAACATGTGTTGTTCCACTGTACTTGTGAGACAGCTGGCTTGTTAAAATAATAAAAAGATATTCCAAGAGTACACAGTCCAGCGATACCAAGATACTCTGAAAGTAAGTAAATCTGCTAACAAACCCCCCGGCACCACAACTCACCACATGCTTTTAATATTTTAAGGCAAGTGCGGCACACCCCTAGTCTTCAGAAATAAACTTTGAATCATGCAATGTTCTTGTAATGGCAGAATGTTCATTTAAAAAAGTTCTGTTCGGGGCAGCAGTGTGCAGTAGTGGTTAGGGCTCTGGACCGGAGGGTCGTGGGTTCAATCCCAGATGGGGGACACTGATGTTGTACCCTTGAGCATGGTACTTTACCTAGATTGCTCTAGTAAAAAACCAACTGTATAAATGGGTAATTGTATGTAAAAATAATGTGATATCTGTATAATGTGAAATAATGTATAATGTGATATCTTGTAACAATTGTAAGTCGCCCTGGATAAGGGCGTCTGCTAAGAAATAAATAATAGGTTAGCTTTTGTTAATTATCTGCCTTGTTACAGCAGCATAATCGAAATAATCACTGGTTACTGTATCTTGATGTTCCTTCTTTAAAAAACAAACAGAAAACTGTACCTGATCAATGGGTAATTGTTTGTAAAAATAATGTGATATCTTGTAACAATTGTAAGTCACCCTGGATAAGGGCTTCTGCTAAGATTTTTCTTTTTTTTTTTCATGGCAGTGTATGTTCCATAGCACAAACTATTCCATAAACACGGTCACCAACACAGTACCAGAAGCTGAAGTCAAGAAAATTACTTTTAAATGTCATCTCATGCAGATTACTGCAGTGTTGTTCAGTCGTTCCTGTCTGATGGCTGGGAGATTGATGTTGGTATTTTTAATGTCATGGAACTGCAAAAAGATGTTCGATTCTTACAAACACAAACACCGTGGCTTCCATCAGTGAGTGTAGATGTATTATTCAGTGAATTTCGGTTAGATGTCTGGTGTCTTGCATCTTTTAGCTTCTTCTAATAAACTTTACATGTCTGGTCATGCTGAAGCACGACAGGATCCAATTTAGTTCACAGTATATAGTAGGGATGGGAATTTTAAACATTTAAACATATAAATTCCAAAGAAGCGATTAAACGTTGAATAATATGCTACATGTATAAAATCAGTCATGTGATAAATTTTTACTAATTTATTATCATATACAGTCAGTCCATCACGTATCTGACTGCTGTGGAGCCAGAGTAAGGGTGGATATTATAAAAAGGAAGGGGCTTGGCAATTGCCTCCAAGTAGCTTTTCTAATTGGTGCAACAGAAAGACTGACACTGGGGCGGGCTTTATTCTCGGTCGATCTGGCGCTTCATTGGTGCACTCTGTTTTTCATGCTGTAGTGGGCGTGGTATGGTATCAACTCCACGGTGTAATAAAGTTAATGACAAGTTTGTTATATATTTTTTAATAAAATGGCATCTCTAAACAAACAAACCAACCAAAGCCACGTTTGGAAGTATTTTGAGGACCCGGACGACAAAACCGTGGTATGTAAATAATTATGCCAAACAAAATTGCTGTACCACAAAAACACATTCAGTGCTTCACCATTTGAAATGAAAACATTCAGAAATGACTGTGGATGGAGTCACTGATGGCAGTAAAAACCAAACATCCATAATAAACAGAACGCTCCAGATGCCCACTGACATATATTTGGCCCTTACATCCCTGTGAATACGTATAGCAGACTTTAAAAGGATGTTCTTTTTTTCAATATTAATTCAAAGAACGCATATTTGTAAATAAATTATGTATAGGCTTTAATTTACCAGTACACTGCTGTGCAAAAGTCTTTTTTTCCTTCTTGACTTGCATAAAGAAGGAAAAACATTGAGTGAAATAGCTTGCATTACTTGATTTTCAAGGTGTCGTATCCAAAGCATAATCAACAAGTACAGAGAAACTTCATCTGTAATTGACTGGAATACCCAAAAAGCTGTCTAACAAGGATGAGCAATACTTGAAGATAATATCCTTAAGGAATAGAAAGAAAACAAGTGTTGATTTCCATTACATGAGAGTAGATGTTAAAACTTCATGCTGATATGAACTCGGCTCTTGCCAAGATAAGCTCCAACTATGACGTAGCTTTAGAGTAAACTAATGTAATCCATCTGCATCTCCATCCATTTGTGTTTCTTTCTATCTGATGTAGATATCCTTCTGGCTGAAGTGTAATGCTGGCTCCAGGGATCAGCTTATTTTGCCTCCCCAGCGCATCAGCACACACAAGGGCTGCGATGCTGGCTCCGGGGATCAACCACAGTGCATCTCCCCAGCGCATCAGCATGACAACCGTCTGGATTGAGCTAAGTAGGGTACATCTCTAGGGTCTAAGTGGGCACCTTCCATCCTCTGTGTTTCGTGTACTAGCCCACGACACCTCAAGAGGGCTCGACAGTGATTCTGGCATCCCAGCATCACCCCCCTCTGTCCCCCACTCAACACAGCCCAGCTTACTTACCCGTACATCAGCGGTTCTTTCTTTCTATTGTGCTTGAGATCCCCAACCAGAATCTTTCTGTCTCAAAAACAGCCAGTTGCTGCTCCTCTCTGCTGCTTCAGATAAGTTCTTCACTGTGCGACGCAACTCTTGGCCACTGATTCCGACGTCTCAGAGAAACTGGGTTGTAGTGTGTGCCACAAATCCTCGACAACCCACCTCCACTGGGTAAACCCGGACTTTCCATCCTCGTTGCTTCAGCGGCTAGTTGAGTGTACCGCAGTTTCTTCCTCTCATACGCCTCATCTACAGCATCCTCCCATGGCACTGTTAACTCTACCAGGCGAGTAAGGCGTGCTGATCCAGACCACAAAACAATATTTGGTCGAAGGTTAGTGGTGGCAATCTCGGGTGGAAAAATAAGCCGTTGACCAACATCTGCCAGCATTTTCCAGTCTCTAGCAGCTTCCAGTTGTCCTGGGCGAGGCTTGGTTTTAACACCTTTTCTTGGTGGTTGCTCTCCTGGGCAAAGAAATGTTGTCTTTTGTGTGTAATGTTTTGATGGAACTGGTGGCAGCTTATTAGTCATGTTATGCTTGTCTTCCAATGCTAAAGCCAAACATCGCAGCACCTGGTCATGGCTCCAAGTAAACCGTCCTTGACTAAGAGCCACCTTACATCCTGTCAAAATGTGCCTTAATGTTGCAGGTGATAAACACAAAGGACTTGAGGGATCCTCTCCTATCCAGAGGTTTAGGTTCTGTGTTGAAGGGAGAACATCATATGTTGACCTGATGAGGAAACTGATCCTGCTCTGTTCCATTGTCCATAGGTCTTGCCAGACGATGTTGCGTTGTTCCACACTCTCCCATCTCACCCATTCTCCCTGCTTGGCCTGGGAAATGGCCTTTACACACCTCATCCTCTCCTCCTGCTTTTGCACCTTGTTGACTACCAGCTTCCTCCGTTGAGCTGGGGCTGCCTTGTGCCAGCTCAACGGAACAAATACAAGGAGCTGAACTGAGACCAAGACCCCCTCTTCCATGCTGAACTTGCCCCATGATATCACCGATTCGAAGGGCAGCCTTTGCATCTTCCATGGCTTTCTTTGCCGCCCACTTTCTTCCAGTTTTCAACACAGGTGCTACCACCCATAGTTATGCACCACTGGTTTAAAACGTTTAAATGTTGACACCTGCATAGCATTTAAACGTTCATAAAAATATACCAAAAGCACATCCCTAGTATATAGAATTACATTGTGTAAATTGTTCAAATGTAGGAGGTTGGATGCAGTTAATTAAATTATATAAATTGCAATAGCACAATCTTCTCCAGTGTTATATGGTTTAAAAGAGATATCTTTAACTATGATAAAGCTTAATTCAAGAGTACAAAGTGTTCACAGGTGTAAATAACATATCTAATGCTGGTAAAAACATGGTACTTCAGTGTGAAAGTAGACAGTAGAAAACAAGGCAAAGCGAAAGCAAAGCAAAGTAGCTCTCATTATGGCACTACCTAAATGCGTCTTGTAGGCATACAGGAGTAAGCTCTTGTTATATTAAAAAATATAACAATAATGGTGTGTGGTCCAGTGGTTAAAGAAAAGGGCTTGTAACCAGGAGGTCCTTGGTTCAAATCCCACCTCAACCACTGACTCATTGTGTGACCCTGAGCAAGTCACTTAACCTCCTTGTACTCCGTCTTTCGGGTGAGACGTTGTTGTAAGTGACTCTGCAGCGGATGCATAGTTCACACACCCTAGTCTCTGTAAGTCGCCTTGGATAAAGGTGTCTGCTAAATAAATAAAATAAAATTCATTTTTTCTTTGTCTGTGTGTGTTTTTTGGCACTTTTTAAAAATAGTTTTTCTATGAAGCATGTGAACTCATTGTGTTAGTGTGTTAAGTATAATTGTGATATTGCTAATGTGTGATACTGGCTGAGTTTTTCTTTTAATATTTACAGTGGTATAGGACCAACATGAGACTACAGAACATGGTATTAAAGCTGCTAACTACTTGTCAATTCAGTGGATGTAAATGGTAGATGAAGTTATAAATGGTTGCTTATATATTTTAACAGAAAAACAATACAATTTAAATGAATAAAAACGGGCCTGCCAAACTGTTTCACATATCTGAAAGAAATATTTGCATGTGCCGTTTGATTTTTAGAACCTTGGAATATAAAAGGTACCTTTTTTACTTATCTAAACCTTTTATTTGTATCAGTTGAAAATATCTCAAAAGTCCTTCAAACATAACAGATTACATTCAGTTAAAAAAAAAAATGACAGTGTCAACCTACTGTGGAACTTCCAATATCTTTGAGAACTTTTTGACCATGTTACTATTGTGAATGATGAGTTGTTCTCCATAGTATCTGCCTGATCAAGCTCCATACAACAAAATGAGTCGCCTTAACCTTTGGATGGCAATTGAAATGCTACGGTGGTGGGGACAACAAGAACCTTTGACGTGATTGTCAACCTGAAAGAAAATCAATGCTCTCCTATACCATTACGTTTAATGAGCTGATCAGTCACCTTTCTGTTAGCCTCATTTTCTTTGACCTGCAGTAAGTCACACTCCGTATATTTATATTCCAGTGTAATTTGACACCTTGTTAGGGATGTTATTAGTATCACATTAAGTTTCATATCACAATTACATTCTCTTTTATATATGCTTCTGTGATGATCACAGGCATAATGAAATTATTACTATAGTATTATACAGTAAAGGCCAAAACAATATAGCTTACTAAAGTATACCATTTGAAACAGTTGAGCGATAGGGCCCGCCCATGAAGGCTCTACCGTGTGGTAGGACCACAACTGAAGTTATGCATCCCGACACTTTAAAACCTCGACTTACCTTGAACTAATTCGTCAGGTACCCTTCGGCTGAGAAAGGTTTTAGAAAATAGTCTTGGAAATGTTCATAAAAATCACACATAAAAAAAATAAAATAAATAACTTTATTTAAGAAAAAACGTTCTATTTGTCAGAGCTGCTTATAGGTTTAGACAGTGTGAGATATGTGAATGGAGCATTATTACATTCACAGTTAATGCAGTGATGTTCCAGCGGGCATCTACCATCTGGTAGAGCTTACATTACCCATATCTCTGTCTGGCAACTGAACTGAAGAGCAGCTCCTGAATAACTTTACAATACAAAAATAAATACTACAAAACACACAATATTTTATTAATTGCAATAAGAACCACTCAGATCAATATTAAACATCATAAAAATACATACTTTGAAGGTACAGAGAGTATTCTTTGAACCAACTCCTTACCAAGAAGAACTAAATAACAAAAAAGTGTCTCACCTAGTGCAAGCACTGCCATGGCATTTGCTGCCTGTTCTACCCCACTTGGACTGCATGTATCCCTGAACAGCTATGGGTGGTAGAAATAATACCCAAGCCAATCATTCTGCAATGGTAGTAAATGGGCAGCAGTGTGGAGTAGTGGTCAGGGCTCTGGACTCTTGACCGGAGGGTTGTGGGTTCAATCCCCAGTGGGGGACACTGCTGTTGTACCCTTGAGCAAGGTACTTTACCTAGATTGCTCCAGTAAAAACCCAACTGTATAAATGGGTAATTGTATGTAAAATAATGTGATATCTGTATAATGTGAAATAATGTATAATGTGATATCTTGTAACAATTGTAAGTCGCCCTGGATAAGGGCGTCTGCTAAGAAATAAATAATAATAATAATAATAAATGGATAACATGTGTTGTACCATTGTAGTTGTAAGACAGCTGGCTTGTTAAAATAATTCAAACATATTCCAAAAGTAGACATTACAGCGACACCAAGATACTTAGAAAGTGAGCAGCTGGAGTGGAGTAAATCTGCTAACAAACTCCCCCGGCACCACATGCTTTTAATGTTTTAATTAACCTTAATATCGAAGTGCAAAATTATTAACTACTTACTTCTTTCCTTGTGGAATTTTCTGCAAGTTTTCACTGCAATGAAGATGTCCTTTTTGTCAACAGGATCCCCCTACAACATTAAGGGTAAATCATTGATTCAAAACTGAAACTTATTAGGGGTCTTATAAAATGATCTACAAGTAAGAACATATAAAGCACCCCAAGAAATTATCTGAATTATACAGAAGTGAACTACAGAGCCAGAGGAATAGAAGGTACTGTCTGTACTGTAGTCTTGCCTAGTCGGAAAACAGCAGTATCTAACATCTGTGTGTGAATCAATTAAGTCTGGATTATGTGTGTGATTTGGGAGTACAGTAAATGGCGTTGCAATGTCTGATGATGAAAACAAAGTATATTCAGGGACTCTAAGTAGAAGTGGATCGAAAGACTACTGTTGTTGAAATAATCAATAAAGGGCCCAAAATTATTAAAAACCAAACATCCCCAGTTCATTTAAAAAAGTAGCAGGGTTCCAAAAAATATAGCGTTACACGTCCCCACGTGTTGTTACAACTGTTTAAATAACGTACCTGTCATTTCCATTTTCATTGTTAACATCCTGACAATCTTTTCAAAATGTTTTCTCCAGTGCACTGATAGTGTAAGGATTATTGCCCACATTGTCAAACAGGTAACACCACAATAATTATCCATGATGTGGTACAGAACAGAAAAGCAGACCCCAGTGGTCGCCAATTGCAATGGCCAATTATTTTTAAGCTCAGCTCAACGCTACCACCCCCGCACTAACTCAGGAGGCGAAGACGAATACACGCTGTCCTCCGAAGCGTGTGCCATCAGCCGACCACTTCTTTTTCACACTGCAAGCTCACCATACTGCCACCTCAGAACTACAGTGTCGGAGGACAACACAGCTCTTTATTTTGCTCTTACTTGAATTGATCTTCTAGTACTTTCATAACTGCATTATGATATTGCAATACTTTGTACTGTGATATTTTGTAACAATTGTAAGTTGCCCTGGATAAGGGTGTCTGCTAATAAATAAATAAATAAATAAATAAATAATTATTATTATTATTATAATTAACAATTCACTCTGCTGAGGCGGTGGACACAGAAACCTCACAGGAGATTCTTAATTAATACTACAGCAGCACACAGAACCATATAGATTGACTGAAAGAGTCATTTTTAAAAATGACATTTGAAACTATAAAATTAATGTTTTAAATTTAGTTTAATTCTTGTCATGGGTTTCCAAATAAATAATTATAAAATAAAATAAAATACAACTGTCAGTATTGCTTTTTTATTGTGCCATTGTGTTGACCATTGCTTGTTCCAAAATTCAAAACTATTCATTGGCCTCTCTCGATAAAAGAAAATAGTATTGTTCATTCTAAAAATCTAACTTCAACATTTTGTTAATGTGGAACCCTCTTCTGGATGTAGAAATATCTTAAGATGTGATATATAGAACAACTACTCTCACTGTACAAGGTCCATGTCAGAATACCTACACAGAAAGAGAGGTATGTTTTCAATGTAGTCGCACAGTCTTTTGCAGCAGGAGAACCTTCTTCTTTGGTGCACAGTTCTTGCACTGGAGTTAGGGAAGGACCATTTCCATTCTCCCAGATATAAAGTGCAATCTGAAACAAGGAGGACACATTTACACAGAGTGTACATCAGCATGTGTGTTCCAGGGATACAACACTACCAATAGCTGTACAGGTATGTTTCTTATGCTTTCATTTTAGGATATTTAAAGCTAAGTCAGAAACTAAATGTTCAGTCATTGTTGTTTTCCAAGTCACTATATGAGACATTTCACCATGGTTTTATAACAGTAAATTCAAGGTTCTGCCTGTATGGCCAGTTTGCACATCACCTTTGTCAAGGATTTTCATACACAAAAAAAAAATATTCTTGGGTGAATGAAGGCAACAAGTAAAGGATACATTGAGGGTGGGATGAATAAGCAGGATTGGACAAAAAGCAGAAATACAATGCCCTGAGATTGAATGAATGCAGAAGTGCATGCTCTGTGCTGGCTATCGGCTACTCTGAGTAAAAGACAAGACTGTCTGCCTGTTCCTGTTACAAAAAAAGGCAGCAGAGACGGCTGAAGAAGGCAGCCGCACCGTTTAAGTTTGTTTACATACCCCTACTGGTGAAGTACAGTCCCTGGGGCGTTATTTAGTGTAGCTCAGAGGGAATCTGGGCACTTTAATAAAGTATTGAGGGAACAGGAGAACATCCTTGGATCTCGTGACTTGCAGGTTAGCGGAGGTGGCGAGACCCTGCGTATAGCAGCACTTTTTTTTCTGTTTTGATTTCTCCTTATTTCGGCACATACAGTACCTCAGGAGGATACTATTGCTGGTAGCAACCCTAAGGGTATCCACGATTACCATTGCTGGTATCCTGTTAACAGCACTTGTGTGTAGAAGAAATCCAGTGCACCTGCGTGGCGTCTCAAAGACACTTTCTGGCTCCCATGTTGTCAGTGAACCACCCACACACCCTCTAACAATGAGCCAAAAAAAAAGAGACAGTTAAAGTGAATGAAAGATGACTTAGAGAAAAGAGCATGGGAGCAGCAGGTGTGAATACATTCAGGTCACTGTGGAGATAGGTGAAGAAATAGAACACAATACAAAAATAAACCAATGTACAGGTACTGCTTGTACCCAAGGGCATGACCTGACCTATATATATAATAGACTTGTTGTGAACAAATGAATGATGGTGCTTGATGAGAGAGGTTAAAGCAAAACATTGTATAGAATTATCATAATTATCATAACCCTTGTTCCCTGAAATAGAAATGTAACCATTACCTCCTAGAGACCCGAAACCTGAATAAGATATACCAAGCTGCTCAGCGAACCTGTGGCGCAGTCATGCACCGCCCTCGAGGGTACAAGAGGACTGCGCTCACAGATCTCACCGTCACTTTTCCTTCAAGCATGCTGCAATCATGGTTACATTTCTATTTCAGGGAACCAGGGTTATGATAACCTAACGTTCCCTTTCAAGTACAAAATGTAACCATTACCGTATGGGTGAGTGTACCAAAGCCGTCGCAAGAGTAAGATTGTAGAACGACAGGAATGCTACAAGGCTAAGCCGAGAGGCTGCCTTGTGCTTTACCATACGGAACCCCAGTAACAGGTAGTCAGGGTGAAAAATTGAGGGAGAAACTCACCTCTATGCCTGTGTTGTAAGGGTCGACTGGAAAGCCGTCCTTAACACTCTAGTTCCAAAGCCAGGGTTTTGAAGACCCATGACATTCAGCCTGTTGAACCTAGTGAAGGAATAGGAGTAGCCCACACCACTGCATTGCATATGTCCTTGACAGATGCACCCTGGAACAAGCACACAAAGTTGCCATGCCCCTGGTGCCATCCCCCGTTTCCAGAGCCAGCTCATTCTCCACCCTTGCCCCTCAGCGGTGGAACGACCTAACCATGGATATCGGGACTGCTCAGTCCCTGACCACCTTCCGGCGCCTCTTCAGGACACACCTGTTCAGACAGCATCTGTAAACCTCACCTTTGGTGGGAAACAGCTGTCCAGAGCTTTTCCAGTTGCTCCGAGTCTGCTTGGAACAGCGACTCTTCTTCTTCCTATAGGGGAGGAGAAGGAGAAGCAGAAGAGGATGAGGACGACCGTGAGGACAGCCTTCTGCCTGGGCTACTTTCCTGGTTGCGTCGTCCACTCTCCCTTGGCACAGAACCATGGGGTGAGGGTGCAGCCACCACTCTAACAGAGGGTGATGGGGAAGATCGCTGCGTAGAGCTGCGGGACAGCCGCTTCTCAAGCATGTGCCTGGAGAAAGGTGCACAAAACTTGCAGGAGCTGAGATTAGCTAGTGCCTCCTTGGCGTGCTGTGGCCCCAGGCAGGAAGAGCATCTGCTGTGCTTGTCTTCAATAGGCAGACTGGCCTTGCATGTCTCACAGGGATGAAACCCAGGCATGATGCAAGAAGCATGCAATGCAGTGTACAGTATACAGCTGTACAGTTGCTGCCTCAATGTGCCTATAGATATTGACTGGGCTGGTCAAGACCCGAGCGGGACTGGTTTGGTATCGGACCGGTGACTTGAGCACCAGTTGGTAGCGAAGTGGAACTGGATCGGTACCTGGAAGGTATCGGGTTGGTTCGGTACAGTTTTGGTGTATTTCACACCGGGTCGGTACAGGTTCAGGACTGGTGCGGTACTGGTTTGGAACTTGGTTGGCATCAGGCTGATTCAGTACTGGTTCGGTGGTTTTTGCACTGTGTAGGACCGTGTCAGTACCGGTTCGGTGACTGTAGCACCAGACTGGTACCGTGTCGGAACCAGGTCGGTTTGGTCACTTTAGCACCTGGTCGGTTCGGTACGATACAGTACCGGGTTGGAACCAGGTCGGTATGGGTACAATCCGGGTTGGCACCGGGATGGTGCTGGGACCGGTGAAGTCCCGGTTTGGTACCAAGTTGGGAGCAGAGCGGGTCGCTGACCTAGGTACCAGTACGGTATGTGTCCACTGCTTCACAGTCACCGCAGGTGGCAATGTACAGGAATGTCCACCTGTACAAGCCACTGGCAAAACCACTCAGTAGGTACCAAACACGAGACTGAGAGAAGCCTTCTTGTTAGAATTCTTGAAAGGAACAATGGTGCTGAGATCTGTGAGTGCAGTCTTATTGTACCCTCATGGGCGGGGCATGACTGTGCCACAGGCTCGCTGAGCAGCTTCGGTATATCTTATTCAGGTTTTGGGTCTTTAGGAGGTAAATACCCATGCGGTAACGGTTAAATTTCATTCTTGAAAGGGAACTAACCCTTTATGTTATCGCTGTAGTTAGTAATTCTTAATATACGTACAGTACTTGTAGTGTAATTGTAGTGCACTTCTGGTATTTTTTCTTTTTTTTCTTTTTAAAGGGAAGGAAGCTGTGAATTTGATAAAAACACGTCTGTGATATGAAGCTTACAGGCCTTTTCTCTATATGGCCCAGGGAATTAATTTGTGAAAAGCGACAAAGGTTTAAAATAAAATACATCTAAACATATTCCATGCAATTACACACACTAATTAAAATGCATTTATGTAAATTACTATGCAAACATTTATTTGGAGGTACAAAAGGTACAAATTAGAGATGTGCAAAAAGTTTTTATTTTCCTTTAAATTGAAATTTGTACTGCCGATCAAAAAGGGACTTTTCAAAAAACACAATGGGGTATGTTTCTTAATCAGTTTGCATGGAGAGGCTTATCTCTTTATTTCTCATCATTCTCTCTTAGTGTCTTAGCCCAATTAATTGTGCTTGTATCTTTCTACCCATCTGCCTGAAAAAATATATATTTCTATCGGTATTGAAATGTAAATATTTCTTTTTATATGTGTATTCATTCATTTATTACCAAAAGAACAAAGGATTTATTTTAACTGTTGCTAGCTTTTATCATACTCAGTGGCGACGTTTACTTTTGATGTGCTGAATTGTTCACTTCTTAGAAGACTTCTGAGACTGAGGCTTAGAGTTACCAGTGCTAGGGGATAAAGTAAGCATCTGCAAATTATAATTGAGAAAGAAAAAAGGAAGATGCTTCTGAAAACTGAACGGGGCATTAAAATAAAACAAGCCAAGCAGACTGGCAGGCTGTATTGAACAAACAAATATTGTCATATGTGTACAATCTCTGTATCATGAAAATGTTTGGCAGCCTAGTCATGTCAAAATAGTCCTGAATTTCCCCCATCAGTCCTTAACTTTTATAAGGACTCTTTCATTGCAAAATAATATTCATATACTTCCTAAAAACAGACATACAGAAGAGGACGTTTTCAAGAAACATATCTAAACAATTAACTTGTCAAAATAAAACTATACATAGCATTTATTTTGCAACATCCATTAGTTTCCTGTAACAGTCCTATTAAGATCATGGTTTGCATTGGGTGCCGGCTATTCTTTTACTTTTTCCAAGCCAATTTTACTTTTCAAGCCAAAGGAGGCTGAATGACTGAGCAAGCTGCAGGAATGCATTTTGTTTAAAACAAGCACAATGTTAACCCAGGTTTTCCTGGACGTTTAAACCTGTGTTTTTGCTACAGTTACGATTTCAATAGTAACTTCAATTTAACCTTTTTCCATTTATAGTACTGTTTGAAAGACTTTAGAACCATAACAATATGAGTAGTGCATTACTGTGCTGTATCCTTGCATTATTCTCCAGATTGAGGGTGTAGATAGCAGGTGTACACATTTATTAAAACCATTAAAAACACATTTTCAGAGTTACGAACAACCTCCATTCCCAAGGGGTTCGTAACTCTGAGGTTCTACTGTACTATAGTTTTAACTAACCTTTTAACTCACTGTTATATATGCTCATATTAAAATGATGAAAATCTCAGTTTAATATCTACAAGGTCAGATTTCAGCACAACCTGTCAATATGCAGCTTTTAATTAAAACTATCTACAGCTAGGTTGTAAAGTGGCAATGCAATTTTCTATGTAGCAGGATTCTGAACTCAGTTTAATTACCTCAAGTGTTCTAATAGGTCCCTTCTAATTAGAAATGTGACCAAAACACTAAGGGTAAAATTCATATTAATATTTGCATGAATTTTTGTCTTGCCTTTTAAAAACACAATCCGCTTGTCATTTATACTCATTTACAAAGTAATTTCCCCTGATTTTAATGTCTAACCTAATTTGGATCTTTTTTTTTCTATTATTACTGGTAATGCAATGAATATCTAATTAGAGTTAACTGCAGGCAGAAAAAACTTTTCAACTGACTGTCATCACATGCTCAATATATGATGTGCTGGAGTACTACACACTACAGCTATGGCCAAAAGTTTTGCATCCCCCTAGAATTTTAGGATTGAGACATAATTTGAAGAAGAAAAAAAATGATATGAACATAATTTAGATCTTTTACTTAACATCATGAAACCAAAGAAACTACAAAATTACATCGACAAAGTCTACCGGAAGCCATAATAGTAGTACTTAATATTTGCAGTGCATTCCATTGTGTTTTAAGACTTCCGTAATCCTCTCAGGCATGGACTCGGTGAGGTGCTGAAGGGTTGACTTATCCTTTAGATTCCTCCATGCAGTCTTTACACTTGATTCCAGTTTGTTTCGGTTGCATGGTTGACTTTTCCTGATTTCCTGTCCTATCATACCCCAAACAATCTCACTATGATTGATATCCATCTGAATTGAAGTGGCGTGGTACTGCTGTCTTCTAACCAGTTCTTCACTTGGCTTGATGGCAAGGGGCTCCGTCACTTTGGAAGTAGAAATTGCCTTTTGGAAATGGTTCTGAGCCGTAGAGGAAGCCGGTGGTCTTGGATTGTTTTCAGGTCCTTGTTCATCGCTGTCCCCTTGGGGTAGAACGTGTAGGGATCCTGTGCCTTTGGCAGAAAAGCATCCCGAGATATGGACGGTTTCCAGATGCTTCGTCATTGGGATGGTACACTCTGGCTTGTAACTTTCTCCTTTGCGCCTTCTGACTCTTAATCCACCTCGGTTTCCAAAACAGCTGAAGGTGAACTCGTCAGAGAAAAGTACTTTGGCCCAATCATCTTTGTGCGACAAAAGTTCAGGCGACCTCAAATGTTTTTCTTGCTCAGGAGTTTCTTAGCAGGCCTCCCTGACACCAGACCATTCTCCAAGAGACACCTTCTCACGGTGCACACGGTGCAAACTTGAATGACATAGGTGTCGATCCTGGCATACAGTGCTGACTTGTTGGCATCCAGATCTGGGGGCACCTTTACAGCTTCCTGTCTTCTTATATTTCTGGATGATCCCAGATACTGCACTTTAGCTGGCAAAACCTTTGTTGGCAGCAAGTGCAGCAATAGCTGAGCGTGTTTCTGAAAAGGTATGGCTCTTCCCCAAGTTACAAAATCTATGTAAAAATTATGCTTATATAGCTTAAATCTACTCGCTACCACATTTAACTACTTCTAACTGAGTAACATGTGTCAAGATGTGTGATTTTTTTTGTAAATCTTGGGTTTTTGTGTTAGATTTTGAAAATAATGTCAAATTTTTCTATTTTTGTCAGTTTTTCATTAAGTATATTACAATTCGGTATGTAATTTAATATGTTAACAAAACATTATTCAGCAGGTTTCATTTGACTTTATGAAGCAAAATTAGATCATTCTAGGGTAATGAAAAATGATAAAGAGGAATTACTACAGCATGCTATAATACTATAACAGTAGTTATATTAGTGGTACAAGCACACTACTAGCTGCTGTAGCATTCATATAAGAAGAAAAATGGATACGTGAAAAATGGTTAAAACAATATCTGTAATGGTAGCCACCTCAGAATAGAATACAGCTCTGTGCCAACTGTTAAGGCATATTCTCAAGTTGTGTGGTGTGCATAATTAAGAAAGCCAGTGTGACAAAAGGATTTATTTTTCTTGAACGATACCCATGGTCAAACCTGACCTACCGAATCACAGGGGTGGCCAATCACAGTCCTGGAGGGCCATTCCCCTTTAGGTTTAACAGGTAAAATAAGATAATAAACTACTTCAGTGTGTGGATGGAGATTTAATTGGTTCAATTAAACAATTTAGAACAGGGTTGGAACAAAGGCAAGGAGTGGAATAAGTCCTCAAGGTCCGTGACGCCAGTACTGTATCTCAGAGTTTTAGGTCTTTTATCGTTTGAAAACCAAAAAAGTCACATGACAACCTTTTACCTTAAGAGTTTCCATAACACTGAAAATATGACGTTCCACATCTATTCTTTTCCATGTACACATGTAGTCTCATCCACATTAATGTTGCTGTAAAAAAGTAAGTGCATTCTACCATAATGGTGCGCTTCTCACGATAGCTTTTTTGATTGGTTACAAAAATTCCTCGCTATATATACTCCTGAAGTTTAAACGTTTAGGAAATTAAATGGAATCTAACAATGACAGTTGACAGCAAGTGGCTCTTGGGTGACGTTACCCCCCCTTGTGAGCTGGCTGAACTGTGATGTCATGTTTATGACAGCTACGGCCAGTGGACAGCAAGAGGCACCCTCGACAAGGTATGCTGCAAGGTGGAGGCAGGGGAAGATGACCCAATAAACGACAAGGAGGCCTAGGCAAAGGGCTCTTTATAGGAACATATGTGATTAGAGGCGGATCGTCCTTTCAGAAAAATTAACATTGTTTCCATTCTGTTGTCTAATCTTATACTGTTAAAATAGTTTAATTCCTGATCATCTCAGAAATGTCCTTCAAAAAAAAAACGTCCTTAAAAAAAAAAAGGCCCATAGCCTTTTACAATGTCATGTCCTCTTTGAGAAAATGACTTTACCTTTCCAGAGAAAATTAGAGTTATTTTCATTAAAAATAAAGACCAAGGAAACAGTGATGTAGTGTTATATGATACATATGTAATCTAATGCAATTTACAGTATCTTTAAATAGGCACTTCCACACAGAGTAAATGTCTATAATTCCGCTAGTATCCCTTTTATATGTCTGAATACATCTACTGTATAATTGCAACATTTTCCCCATTATTACAGTCTACCTGTTGAGCTGCTGTGTAAAGTACGTGTGCTGTATTTGACTTTAGAGATGAGCTATATGAGATAATATGATCTACAAGGAACAATACAAGATGAATGGGTACTGCATTCAGTTACTGTGCACATATTATATAACAATTACTAACTAGAATTAGTAATTAACTAGAAATTATGTTTGTGAACAAAAATCAAGCACTGCTGGGGACATAATGTTACTGGAATGGAATATCTAATGGGATAGTCTGTACACAAAGTAAAACAGATATGTTTTAAAAGAACTGCTGGCCAGAGGTTAAAGCTATGTGGCAATGAAACTGGACAACACCAGTAATAGAAATGACAGAAGAAAATAGTGTAGAGTGGCTTTCAGTTCAAAGGAACATACAATCCAACACCAGCACATTGTCTGAATATTGGTTTACTTACCTCATGTTTCAAGTCAATGGTAAAATCTGATTTAAGTGGTTCATCTTTCACTTTCTTTGCAAGCCTGCAAGATTAAGACTTAAATTATAGACAATGCTTGAAATAATAATGTAAAAACACTCCACACAGCTACAGTTCAAAATGTGCTCAATAACATAAATGATCTAAGATGTTATTACAGTGTGGGCTAAGTAAAAAAAATAAAAATAAATAAATGCCTACAAAAATTCAAAGCACATTATGCAAAGGCTACTGGGCCTTCATGAGATGGGCATATCAATCAATAGGTGTGGGCTGCCAACAGAGACCATTATATTAATTATTTATTTTTTTGTTATACAGTAGGAGTGTTTGTCTATACTAACAACACTATTGTATAACAAGTAGATCAGTTTTAACTTTTCACATATATGATTGACTCAGTTGACAGTCAAAAAGAAGCAGCAGTGGGTCTACCAAACTCATTCAGTTATGGCTGGTTTCACAGACCCCGATTAGCACTAATCTTGGACCACCTAATATTAATTTAGGTAAGGTAGTCTAAGACTACAGCTGGGTATGTGAAAAAAATAATCCATTCTCGAGCTTCTGAATACAGGGAATTGGCTTGGTCGAGGGATCAGACAATACCCACTGACCTTCAGATCTGAGCTGTTGTGAGAAATTGCTGTGGTGAAGGAGCGGAATTAGACATTCTAAATAACTTGGAAGGAAACATGGGGCAAAATATCTGGGAACTCTAATGAAGGTTTAAAGAAAAAGACAAAAAATATAAATTTTAGGCTCAAAATATATGCATGACTTCTTGCCAATTAGTTCTTGCTAATTAGACAATTTCTTTATCATCACTTGATTTGATGCCTTCCAGTTTGTGTCAGGCATCAAATCAAGCAATGATAAAGAAAATGTTATTCTCTACCTCACATTCTGGAGATGAGAATGAACTAATAAGGATCCTGAACAATCTCAAGCTAATCTCAATGGCGACCTCACACAATTATTATGAGATATAAAGAGTGGATATCAGTTTATTCTTTGTCGATTTTAAGGTAAAACCAGGGTCCTTATTTGACCACTACGGTAATAAAAAATAAAAAAAGTAAGACACAAACTCTTCTGCTGATTACTGCCTAGCTGTGTATACATGGAAGTGGAAGCAATCTCATCTGTCTTCTTTTTTTAAACATGTAATGTAACAACTGAAAATTGAAGTGGAAAATATCTACAGGAAGCCACACTTCAGTAACAACCAAGCAGAAAAAACATGGAAATTGCTTGAAGTGATATATATTGACTCAATGCGTATCCTGAAATACTACTTCGATTTTAGGATTTTGCTCCACTGAAAGATTTGTATAAAATGTTACAAAACAAATAAACTGCATACAGAAATCTATGTTTTATAATTTAGAAAAAATACTTTGTAAATCTGATTCATTATTTAGTAAAACAACCCTGATGTAACTATTTTGTATCTTAACAGAGAAACACAAATTAAACACCCCAGCACTCCACCAAAAAACAGCTTCTCCCAAAAGAACACAGAAGGTAATTACTTATTTTATGTTCATTGAGTGTAATTCAAGCATACATTGCACACATGTTAGATTCTTAAAGATCTTTATTCCAAAAAGAAAAATGTAACCAATAAAAGTTACGAAACAAGAAATAAACAACTCAGCCATCTGAATCAGAGAGCTGTTTTATTATTAATTTTAAGTGTTATTGTTTCAGAAACATTTTGGAGTATAAAGACAATCCAACCAACTTTTAATTGGTTTCTTTGATTTGAGCAGTTATAGTGGTGCCGTTTTCACAACGAGCTCATATTATACCTGTCACTATGTAATTACTGTCTTAAAAGCATTTGGCACATAATGCAAATGTATTTAATTTGACATTTGTTATTACACATCTGATGACACCAGAGGCGTACATACCCTGGTTAGCACATGTGCAATCAAGGTAAAGGAAGGGCATGCACACAAAATTGTGTTGTGTGAGTTTACTGTATATGTGCTGAGCAGTGGGAGTGTTTTTCCACCCAACAGGAAACTGATCACACCTCTCCCATGTTTAACAAAACAGCCCCAGTAAACAGGTTGTTATATTCTGTAACATTTAAACAAAGGCAAATAAAAGAAACAAGTCTTTGTCTGAACCTTAAATATAAGGTTACACTAATTACCCTTAATTATGGTGGGAAGAAAATTCCAACGCTGAAGAGCATATCAGCTTAAAGACACCATGCACAGAACGTGAATCAAAATCTGATGAGTACCAAGCAATGACTGGAGCCAAAGGGATTAAGAAACTCACTCAATTAAGCTTTCATATTTTAGTTAGCCCCAGAAAAGCCCATGGGACATAAGTTAATATTTTACTTGGATGCATGCACATATAAACATTAAAGAGTACACTCTAAATTGTAATCTAAATGCAAATACACTCAACGCACTTGGAAAGCAACACTGGTCCTGCTAAACAAGTTTGCATTATGGGATTGCACTACATTTCACTAATCTCACTGCCTAACTGAAGTGTCATTTTAAAATGGGGAACATCTGAATTATCTTTACTAAATGCAGGAGGGTAAAACTGAAAAGGTCCACATACTTTTAACTCACTACAACAAAGAGCTTTGGTAAATCTACAACACTAATGCACATGATGCAAAGCCATTATGTTTAGACAGCTGTAATAAAGTAAACCAACACTAACACTTGTAATTGAGGGAATTGTTTCTGACATTAAATAATTTTGATAATAGTGTTATTAATGACTGGATGCTAATTGATAGTTCCCATTCCATTTCCATTGGTGAATGGTCATGTAGAATAATTTCATTTTTATGAGCGACATACCAAAAAAACAAAAAGATATTCAGATATTTTACAACCTTCATCCTTCTAAAATTATCTCATTTCTATCTAGTTGATGGTATTTACATCCCTACCTGTTTATGAGTGGCATGCTCAGGGCCCACCCAGCTGCAAAATCAGGGTACTTAAAAACAGTAGGGTTGTCAGCAAAGGCGTAGTGGTGAATGATTGTAGATTCATCATCATGTAATGGTTTCCCCAGAAACCACTCCTACATTGAAAAAAAACACCTTTTAATTATCCAATGACCAGTAACATTTTCTGGTTGCAGATTTTGTGTTATACTTGAAATCTAAATGTGTAGTCACATAAGATGGTATATTATAGTGACAGAAACCAGTTGTGTTTTTGTTGAATGTGGTTTTGGTTGTACTGACAAATTAAATCCACCACCCACTCGATATATCACGGGTGTCGGGGTCCAATATAAATCCACTATGTATCGAGGGCCGCGATATAGCGAGAGACAAATAGAAAAACAAATAGGCTAACAAATACTGTACAACCACTCCCTCGTTTTATCAGGGGCGTCAGGGTCCAATATAAATCCTGTATGCAACCCGCTTTTTCTCATTTTTTGTATATAAAAAGCAGCACACGGTTTTAATTCGTACAGTGGAGGGTAATTGCTTCTCATCAACTTCAGTCTCCAATTAATTTCATGAGTCTTCCTCTCCTTTCTCAAATACACAAACCCGCTGCATTAAAAGAATCCATTCCCAACATAGGAAGCTTGTTTCTAGGGAGCTGACGTCACTGCCTTGTGGCTTTTACTAGTGCTGCCACACGTGAACACCTTGTTGGCTAAAATAAAAACTGCTTCAGCAAGTAGATATTTAATTTGCTTTATGTTATTGTGCAATGCATGTGTATATGATAACAGTACGATATTAATGCTTTGTTTTTAATTGTTTTATATATTTTTGTTTGTGATGTACGAAATAAAACGAAAAGTAATTCTAAGTGCCTATGTATATTGCAGCGAAGGCATACGCAGTTACAGCAAAATTGGGGTGCTAACTCCAGGACCGTGATATATCCGAATCCACAGTATAGCGAGGGGCGATATAACAAGGGGTGGGTGTACATAGTTTTGGCCAAATGAAATTAGTAATACCAAACAGTACAGTTTATAACTTTGGACACTGGTGCACAAACAGGAGTGGCATATTGCAATTACAACGTAGCTCAACATTTGCTTTGAAAGAAAACCAAAAAAAACATTTTTACATTTTTTCAGTTTCATAGTGAATATATACCCTCTTTTTAGTGCAAAATACTGTATGTATTATGGTGCAGAGGCTATATGCAGATTGGAAAAACAGCAGGTAGTATCTACTGGTGGTGTATAATAATATAGGCCACCATGATTTATTTGGAATCAGGAGGTACTCAAAAGGAACAGGCAAGTATGATTCTACAGGCTCACGTCATGCCACAACCACTGAACTTATGAGCATAAACATCCTAAAAATTGTAAGAAAAAGGTAAACATAAAATGATACAATATCTGATATACTACTGGTACTTAAAACAGGAACAAGATCAATTAGAGACAAAAGAAAAGTAAAATAAATGCAAAATAAAAACTGTTTTGACTTAACACTAATTTAAACCAGTAGGTAGTCCATCCATACTGTATTCCCCCACAAAACAGCACTTGTTTCAATATATACAGGATATGGCAAAATAGTATGTGAGATTTTCTCTAGAACCGATTTCATTTCAAATGAAAAAAAGACAAAGTTTTTAAACAGCTGCCAAGAAATGATTACTGATTAAAGAAATGATTCCTGAAAAAAAGAACAAAGTTCCCTTTGGCAGAGTTTACATGAGCAGAACTTCTCCATGTTTAATATATTACCAGTTAATATCCTAATTTGAGATCAGAAGGCTTCTTTTTTCCTGCTTTGATCATTATTTGCCATGCTAACTATTCCAGCAAAAATTGATTCTTATTTTTCGAAAGTGAGGTGGGGAAGTATAATGGTACTATATTAGTCCAATTCACTTCAGAATATTTTTTTCTGAAATAGTTAAGTTTGAAAGACTAATAATGAAAGCAGAAACGACAACAGAGAATCATACAAATGTGGATTTTAAACAGGAAAGAAAATCTATGTTAATCATTTAAGATAACTTCTGAATGTACCTGCTCCTTGTCAAACCGACTCAAGGTCTCCAAAAGTTTAGGAATCTTTAATGTAGTTTCCTCTTCTAAGAAGAAAATCCATGATGAATTTCTTCCATAGGTAGCAGAAAAGCTGGTAAAAATGTGAAAAACAGTTGTATTAAATCGAAAATGAGAAATGTGAAATGAGGCACAATCAAGTCCCAACTTTAGCAACCACACACACACACAACTTTGCTTTTAGTGCAGCCAATCAGAAACAGAACCAAAAAAAAAGTAGAACATCGCTCAACCAGACAAAAGATAAACCCAAATAATGAGAAGTAACTTCAGCAACCAACCAGTGGTGGTAGCGATGGTAGGCAATGGTAGGTTGGAAGCACAGCTGTGCTCAAGCTTGCGTTGCAGACAAGTTTTTTTTTTTTAAATGGATTTCACCAATATCCTAGTCCTAGGCAATAATTTGTATAATTGTGGTAGCCTGCTACATTACTTGGGAGAAACACCATCCTTCGCGATTTGTTCTCAGCTCTTGATCACATGGAATAGAGAAATAGGACCGAGAATAGGAAAGAAGCACTTTTTTTTTTTTTAAATACATACATATTGTTAAACTATGATAAATAATTATTGCTTGGAAACAACAATCTAATTTCTTCTAGAGACGTCAATTTTTTCTAAAATAAACTTTATCAAAGTGCTTGTTTTGTGGTTGTTAAATAGTGAGCTTCCATGTGTACACAGTTCTTTATTATATTTCTTTCTTGATCAGAATAAAGGAACACGATTTTTATAATTATTTCAGTATATTTTGCAGGTACATGCATCTCCCTTGTTATACGCAGCAGAATTTCTTCTGTTTTTATATAAATGCACAATTTCAGAGACTTGATTATTTTAATATCAGACTTATTAGTACTATGCTGCATTGCAAATAGTATATACATTTAATCAAGTGGCCCATGTTACATTATATTTGTTTTTGTTTTATTAACACAAGTATGTAAAGTGTTAATAAGATGCAGTTTAATTTTTTTGTATTAATGAGAACACATCTTTTTTTTTTTTTCTTAAAATCCATTAATTGGAGCTTTTGCAGGTCCTGTGTATCGGTGCAGTGGTTTGTAATTTCTCCTGGTTTGGGATATTTTTGAGTGTTTATGTTTTATGTACTGTAACATAATGGAATTGCATTCTGAAAAAGATATATGTGAGATTTCACCGTTTAATGAGACAATGTATTTTCAGACTGGAAATAGGAATAAAGGGACACAATTTGGAAGCTGACCTATGATTCATTTCTGTATATTTTGAAATGTTCCTTCAAAATAATACAGTACTACAGATTTGAATCTGGCAAGCCAATCTGGCCCAGTACTCTTTATGAGTGAGTGCAATGCAGTGCGTAAAATAATAGTTTATACTAAAATTAACTAGGTTTGTAAACAAATATTTTTACAAAAAGTCTTCAGTGTATCCGTGCCTTAGGTGAAGGTAACACTTGCTGTACCTATGTTGTTCCTTAAACTCTGTTGTATCTCCCTTGCAGTTAATCTTCACACGATGACTGTAACACAGTAGCAGAATGCTGGCTATTTTTATACTTATATATATTTTATATTTTTATACTGTACAATAGAAAATTGCCAGCTATAGTAATTGCCTCGTGCAAACTATTCCTGATACAGTAGCAACACTAGCGACTTTCTAGACACCCATCCACCCAATAGTGCAATCAAATATGAAATTGTATTTCATGAATATTTGTTGAATAACTGGGTAAAAGAAGAGTAAGCAAGTACATGTACTGTATTGGTGATGAGGGGTACAAATCTGAACAATCTTGAAAGAGAGTACTCCCACACCAGCCAAGGGCTTGGCTTTGAAGCAGTGACCCAAGTACAAAGTCCACTAGAACACTAGGATGTTGAGCTGCTGCTTTGTTTGAATAACAATTATGCTTCTTTCCATCTTTGAAAGTACAAACTAACTTCATCTGTAGAGGAGGCTTATTAGCTAACACATTTTCAGCATATCCAGGATGATGCAGTGGCGTGTTATCTACTTCACAAATTCTAAAAGCTCATCAACAAAAAGGAAATATTTAACCAAATCACTCCGTACCTGAATTCAAAGGTTCCCAAGGCTACATGGTTTTATTTAAATGTAATTACAAAATGGCACTGTTCCTCTTTAACTGGTGGAAGCTGATACAATACTTTGAAAACCAGGCAAGTATTTTGGGGGTTTCGTCTCCATAATGGAAATGATTTTCCTTCAGATCTGTCAGCCATGAAGTACTTACCGAGGCATTATTGGAAGAATACTCCATCCTGCTTCATTCTCTGACAGCTTGTGAATAAGCAGTACAATCGGGAGGTTCTAAAAAGAGAAATCACAAGGTCATGTCAGAGATTAGTTCAATGCTTTTTTCTTTTTGTTTCGCTTATTTATAAGCCGTACACTGCTCTACGGGTCCAAGGCTGGTGACGTCATAAACCTCTACCCACTCACTGTATATACTGAAATCCAAAAATACGCTCAGCCAATCAAAAGACCATATTCATATTCAATCAGATGATTATAATGTAGCATCAGTAGCAAAGGGCCCACCTACAAACACTTTTTTCAGAAATGAAAACAAATGGTCCAGTGTAAGATTATTTTATAAAGTGTATACTGCACAATAAAGGGTATATGTCAGGAGCATAAGATAAGCAGAGACAGAACTCCACAGAATCTCACAGAATCCCCAAAACACTGGCAAAGACATATCCTGCAAGGACGAAAACAACTGGAGCCATGCCGTCCTGTCTTCCATTCTCATGGTATACTATTTGCTTCTTATCTGCATATTATCTGCTTAATAACATATTTAATCAGAGCTACACATGTAGAAATTAAACTACTTATTAACAACCATATATGGAAATTGTTTGTACTTCAAATGCTGCGCATGCCTTGTGCGTGAGGGATGAAACCCAGTGGCAGTGCTCAGGTGTCCATCCTACTGAGACCAGAACTAGCTGCTCTGTTTGTATTCTATTACTACAATAAACTATACAGTCAAACCTGTATTAGAGATCACTCAAGAGACTAGTAGTGGCATCTTAACACAGGTGGTCTCTTAAGAGGGCCCATAACTTATGAATTTTCTATTAGTCTCTGACATGCTTTCCTGTAATTATGTATGTCTTACATACACTGTAAAAGCCAGAAGATGTACTATAAACAAAAGGAAGTATGTAATTTAATAATATTCATTTAGATAATGCATTTACAAAACAAATTATTTTGTGAGAGTAATGAATGCTTGCCTGTCTCAGGTTACACAAAATGTTTTAAATCCTTTACAAATTTCAATGCCTGTGTCTGCCTTTCAGGTACGTGTTGATTCATTGTCATCGCGAGAGTGTCTTAAGGGACACTGATTGGTTTATTATATCTTTCCAGAACCATAAACAACCACTCATAATATAGGTCTCATGTGTGCAGTTTTGAAAGAAACACATGTTTCAGCAAGCATGTAGTTTATAAAAAGCATAATATCTAGAACTACACTGGGTTAAAGACATCTCTGTGTGTCATGTACTTCCTGCGTCATTTGCATTGGAAGGAAAACTTGTCCCCACCTCTTCATTGGCTTCTTTCCTGTAACCAAAGTAGTTTTGTGAAGTTTCTGCAGGCCACTGGCATCCAAACAAAACGTTAAAATACCAATGATTCACATACTTTTGTTACAATTTAAGTTACCTATGGAGAAAAATAAATAGCTCAGAAATATTTTAATTAATAAACAAAATAACTTTCTTATCATAAATTATAAATCAGTAACACTTACTAAGATGAGCCAGTTACAGCGCAAACATATCACAATTTGCATTTTCATTGCGACACTTAGCAAAGTATTTTGTCGTATGGACGAAGAGAAAATATGTTCATGAAAAGAGTTGCAATATACTAATTTAAATATTTGTTGTGTCTTCTTAGCAAGACCTATACTGCGAGAGTCGTACAACATTGTTCAAATTAATAGTGGGAGCTGAGTGGCACACACATACATTTGTGGTGCTCAATCTATTTTAAATGTATAAATCACTGCGCTGAAATAACACTAATGTGTTTTGGGTAGGCTACACATTACATTATGTGAAAATATAAATCTGTAGAGTACGCCTATACAGTATACAGTACAGTAGTAAAATCAAATGAACACCTAGCGCACTTTCTTTTTACTTTAGCCTGTAGGCTACCGGTACGGTAACACAAAATAAATCATGCTACTGTATTGTACATGTTGGTGTACAATGCGAATAAAAGATTATTTTAAATTTAAACTAAAATTTAGCTTTTTTTTTTTTTTTTTTTTTTTTTTAATTATTATTAGTATTAACTGGCAGCCTAGCCAATTAACACAAAATAGATCATGGTGGTGCATTGACAAGTTATGATACTTACAGGAGGACAGTCAATTCTCGTTAATACGAATTTCAAAAGGACCAGCAACAAATTTTGCATTATACCACTAATTCATATTACACTGTGTAACAATTTTTTTTTTTTTTTGGGTTCCTGGGTAGTAAGTGTTATTTCCTAATTGCTTATGCCTCAAAAGTATAGAAAATGGCTATTATTCCCCACAAACTTTGCTTTTGTGACCAGGACAGTGATATTTTGAAATTTACCTATTTCCAATGAGAAAACGGGCGAATTTGTGTCTTTTCGTTCACATAAAGTCAGAAAAAAACAACATATGAATCCAAATTAACATGTATTTATACATAATACAAAAATGACTACAAAAGATTTAGAAGTGAGTAGTTTTTCGAGATTTACGATTATACTGTAAATCACTTTCACGAATCAGCCCCCAAATGTAGTCTCCCATCATGTTCTCGTTATACTGTCCTTGGTAGCGGCGTTCAAAGTCCAGTATATCCTGGTGGAAGCTCTCGCCTTGCTCCTCCGAGTACGCTCCCATGTTCTCCTTGAATTTATCAAGATGAGCATCAAGGATATGGACTTTGAGGGACATCCTACAGCCCATTGTGCCGTAGTTCTTCACCAGAGTCTCAACCAGCTCCACATAGTTTTCGGCCTTGTGATTGCCCAGGAAGCCCCGAACCACTGCGACAAAGCTGTTCCAAGCCGCTTTCTCCTTACTAGTGAGCTTCTTGGGGAATTCATTGCACTCCAGGATCTTCTTTATCTGTGGTCCGACGAAGACACCGGCTTTGACCTTTGCCTCAGACAGCTTAGAGAAGAAGTCTTGAAGGTACTTGAAGGCTGCCGACTCCTTATCTAGAGCTCTGACAAATTGTTTCATAAGGCCCAATTTGATGTGCAGTGGTGGCATCAGCACCTTCCGAGGGTCCCAGCCGTACTCATCATACTTCAAGGCGTCCAGCAAGGTCTTGATGCTGTTGTAATCCTCTTTGAGGTGCACCGAGTGAGCCAGGGGAAGAGACGGGTACTTGTTACCATTATGGAGCAGCACGGCTTTGAGGCTCCTGGATGAGCTGTCAATGAAGGACAGTATAACGAGAACATGATGGGAGACTACATTTGGGGGCTGATTCGTGAAAGTGATTTACAGTATAATCGTAAATCTCGAAAAACTACTCACTTCTAAATCTTTAGTAGTCATTTTTGTATTACTTTAGTATACATACGTTAATTTGGATTCATATGTTGTTTTTTTCTGACTTTATGTGAACGAAGAGACACAAATTCGACCGTTTCTCATTGGAAATAGGTAAATTTCAAAATATCACTCCTGGTCACAAAAGCAAAGTTTGTGGGGAATAATAGCCATTTTCTGTACTTTTGAGGCATAAGCAATTAGGAAATAACACTTACTACCCAGGAACAAAAATTGTGTTACATAGTGTTATCATTACTAGCCTATAAGCCAAATGTATACTGTCCGTTTTTATTAAAGTTAGTCAGTGCTAAATTGTGCACAATTACAAACCACCTGCACATTAATAGAATCGTTTCCTATTCCTATACAGAGGTTCAGAATGAGCTGAAGGGGTTAGCGGCACATGTGTGCAGTCTATTGGCTGCTATTAGTAGGCTACAATATATTCCGAAATCCGCTGCTCGCATTTTAACTGGCACTAAACTGGGTGCCCATATTACACCGGTTCTTGCTTCTTTGCACTGGTTGCCGGTTGAGAGCAGGAATGATTTTAAAATCCTGTTGTTAATCTATAAGGCTCTGAACAGTTTAGCTCCATGTTACATTGCTGAATTGCTTACACATTACACACCCATTCGTAATCTACGTTCTTCATCCTCGGGTTTATTGGCAATACCCAAGACTAAGCTTCACTCCATGGGCAATAGGGCTTTTTGCCACTATGCGCCCAAACTTTGGAACAACCTTCCTCAATCTATCAGGGATGGTAAGACCGTTGATGCTTTTAAAAAACAGTTAAAGACACACTTTTACATTCAGGCATTTTTATCATGATTTGGTTTTTGATTTGTGTAATTTCTTTTTATATTATGTATACTCTTAATATGCTGTATGCATATATGGTTCTCTGTGTTTTTTTGTGTTTGCACAGCGCTTTGAGATGCGTGCATTTAGGTGCTTTATAAAATAAAGATTATTATTATTATTATTATTATTATAGAAATTTGTCTTCAAGGCTTGTAAGTACACATTGCTTTAGGGAAAAATAGGTATTTGGCTGTTCGCCTCAAATGCATTGAGCACAACTGGCAATGCACGAGAAAAAGCGGACTAGGAAATGCCAGCAACAACTGTGACTGTTTAAGACATACTTTCAAAAGTTCTTAACAAATTGATGCAATTGTAAGTAAGTGTAGCAATTGTCTGCAGCGTTTGTACATCTCATTATAATATTTGAGAACCCTCATTTGCATTATCTCCACCCCTTTTTGCGAATGTATGCTGGAACGCCCAGAACTGCATATTCATCTACGCTTGAACCACAAACAGAAACTGCTGCTGCAAAGCATTCCCTAAAAAGTCATAAATACCATTGCGGTGGTTTAGTACATTTAGAGGGTTACAATGTCAGTAAATACTTGTACACAATTCATACTGCATATAGAACCACATACTGTATATCATATCTCAAACTAAAGTGTTACCAATCCACCCATCTCGGGAATAGAATACATTATACTACTTCTCTCAGACAATGTGATTGCCAGCCTCCCCTTCTACCGTACACTAAAATAACATTCTGTCATAGCCACTTCCACTTTCCCAAAACGAGTCATCAAATGATTCTGCCCAATATTCTTTACTTATTAAACACCAATTAAAATGTAAAAACTGGGTTATATATATTTTTAAATAAGCTGAAAAAAACATGCATACTTACACTGTACATTCATTATGCTGTCAAGTTATTCTCTAAACGGCAATTACATAATGAAGAATACTTCACAGCTGTTTGCTTTAAAATAAGATTCTGTCGGAATGCTAACACTTAACAAAATTAATTACCCAACACTTGTAACAGCAACAATGACCACTCAAGTGATGATTCTGAATATGGCTTGTACCATGTTAATTGCACCATACAAGTATTTTCAAAAGTTTTTTTTCCCACGTGAGCAAAGTATATGTGTTCTGGATATGAGACGCACACACACAGTATTTAGTAAATACTGAAGTACTTCATTCCTTACAGCCGCTGTTTCTGTTTCTTTTAGTTAAGCACATGAAGCACTGGCTCTTACTGGTGAGTTCAACAACTACATTATTCCTATCATGCTTTATTATATAAAAGTACAGTAACATCTAACTATTAAAAGGTAACTTTTAAGCAATAACTGATTGGCAAATATTTAAGATTGTCTATTTCAAACAGACACAACAACATGCACTGTCAACACCCTTAAAATAGTTTTCCTAAATAGTTTTTTTTTTTGTATCCGATTTCCATTACATGAGAGTAGATGTTAAAACTTCATGCCGATTTGAACTCGGCTCTCGCCAAGATAAGCACCAACTAAGATGCAGCTTTACAGTAAACTAATGTGATCCATCTGTGTCTCCATCCATTTGCGTTTCCTTCCATCTGATGATGTAGATATCCTTCTGCCTGCTGTTGATGGCTGAAGTTTAATGCTGGCTCCAGGGTTCAGCTTATTTTGCCTCCCCAGCGCATCAGCACACACAATGGATGCGATGCTGGCTCCGGTGATCAACCACAGTGCGGTCTCCACAGCGCATCAGCAACCGTCTGGATTGAGCTAAGTAGGGTACATCTCTGGGGTCTTCAAGCGAGCATGTCGACTAGCCCACGACACCTCAAGAGGGTGAGACGGTGATTCTGGCATCCCAGCATCACCCTCCTCCGTCCCCCATTCAACTCAACCCAGCTTAACCGTACATGAGCGTTTCTTTCTTTCTATTGTGCTTGAGATCCCCAACCAGAATCTTTCCGTCTCAACCACAGCCAGTTGCTGCTCCTCTCTGCTGCTTCAGATAAGTTCTTCAATGTGCGACGCAACTCTTGGCCACTGAATCCGATGCCTCTGAGAAACTAGGTTGTAGAGTGTGCCACATATCCTCGACAACCCACCTCCACTGGGTAAACCCAGACTCTTCATCCTCATTGTTCCGTTTCAGCAGCTAGTTGAGAGTACCAAAGCTTTTTTGTGTTGTTCCACACTCTCCCATCTCATCCACTCTCCCTGCTTGGCCTGGGAAACCTCATCCTCTCCTCCTGCTTCTGCACTTCGTTGACTACCAGCTTCCTCCGTTGAGCTGGGGTTGCCTTGTGCCATATAGGAGGAGTTGAACTTGCCCCATGATATCACCGATTAGAAGGGCAGCCTTTGCATCTTCCACGGCTTTCTTTGCCACCCACTTTCTTCCAGTTTTCAACACAAGTGCTGCCTCCCTTACGCATTTGTCGCGTGACTCTACTAATGTAATTTCCAGTAGGACCTTGGTGCACTTAAACTCCTCCGTTAGAGCGGAGACTGGTAGCTGCAGTATTCCTTTACCATAAAGTCCCACTCTGCTGAGGCAGCGTGGAACTCCCAACCATTTCCTGACATATGAACTGATTAAAGCTTCCAGCTTCTCTACTGTTGTCAAAGAAACCTCGTACACAGTCAGTGGCCACAGCAGCCTCGGCAATAGACCAAATTGAAAGCACCAGAGTTTTAGTTTGCCCGGTAAAGCGCTGCTGTCTGTGCTCTTCAACCCTTCCACTGCTTGTTGTCTTCTTCCACACAAACTGTGTCCTTTAGATCCCTGTCATACCATCTCCCAAGACTTTTCACTGGTTTCTCAGACACTGGTGGTATTGTGTGTGGTAGTAATAGAATATGCAAGCACACCTTACTGGTACATGCCACCTCATTTCAATAGACAATATCTATGCGGCACTGCGTACATTAACTAATGCGCTACACTAATGCGAGTGTAATGCGTTTACACTCATGCACTAATTAGCCACAGATGGAGCGTCCTTTTCGTGTAGTTTACACACGTCTGAGTAACTACAACACTGTATTTTTATACCCCTACCAACTATTCTTTAATAATAAACAAATTGAATTAGCATTTGGGCATTTTGCTTTGTATGCAGTCCAATAAAGGGAGTGCACTTGCTCAAAATAATTATTATATAACAGTCTCAACATCATCTGCCCATTCTGTACCCTTGCCAGTACAGAGAACCTAATGCTTATTGTGCTCATCCATTTACTTTTCTTTCACTGGGTTTTGTCTATAGACTAGTCTTAGCAATATATCATCTCTCTTTGTTAGGAGTTACCATCCAAGATCTGACATACCCAATTTTTAAATCTGTTGAGGTTTTTTTTTTCTGATTTGAAAGCTCTTGGCAGCCACTCGCATATTGTGGCAGGAGAGGAAAGTTGGAATTTGCAAAAGTAACAGTTTGCTTGAGCTCAAGGTTCTAGCATCACTCAAATTATTATTATTATTTATTTATTTTTACTGTGGAGGATGAATACAGAACACTCAGGTTTGCCAAACTCCAAAAAAAGATTTAATTTTTTCAAAAATCTTCTCTGCATATAAAAACGAATAGCATGCAGCATAAACGTTTTAAGCAAAGCAGAAAGCTTTATAATTATAGGCTCTGTATTCATGTGTGTATGCAAAAGGAATTTATTTTAATTGCAGATTAGTATATTTGACTTCAGCAAAAAAGGACATGGACATGGGCCTATGCAAATATCTGCTTTCAAATTAACAATGTGTTTTAAAAGCATTATGCAACACATTAGTTCTCAAAGTAGTATTTTGTATTTATAATTGGACTTTTCATAATCCCAGTTACAAGGTTGAAGGTTATGGAATAATGCCCATATAGCCTATAAGAAGACTCAGCAGCTACCTGCAAATATCAGGCCACTGCATACTAGATGTGTTTCTCTATTCAAATTTGACATTTAAAAGTAATGTGTTGATTTTGGATTCTAAATCATTTAGATTCCAACATGATACATGACATTACTGATCTGCAGTTCAATGGATGTCATCTGGATTTTCACACTTTTTGGTTCAGGGTTGTTCTGGTCACCATTTTCACATGGATCTGGACACTGATGGATTATACCTAATTGCAATAGGACACATGTGCTACTTTGCATCAAATAGTGCATTCAAGGCATGTTATTCATGACTTACTCTTGGATACTGAGCACGTCGACCAGGTGAGAAAGTTGTTGGCCGTTATGCCTATATTTGGTTCCCGGGACATGCTTGCCAAACACAAACTATGAACACGTCATTTAATGATGCCAAAATGGAAAACAGCTGGATTTATGACACTGTTATGATGCAGTGGCGACTCCAGGATTCTGGAAGAGGGTAGGTGAAGGAGTGGCAGACAGATGGACTTGGGGGGGCACATTATGAAAGAACCAGGTGGGAAAAAACCACTATCCTGGCTGTGGACTTACTCACTGTAATGTCTACAATAACATCTAATATTAGTGCAATAAGGTAAACTTTTAAAATAGTTTCACCTTATAGATAAGACAACTAAAACTTCTCCAAATGTACAGCAGGCTCAATTAAAACATTATCTGTCCATGTCTTTCTTTTAAACTTGAAATCAAGGATCATTCCTCATTTTCAAGAATGGACCAACCATAGCTCTTTTTTAGCCACGTGTGTGTGTTCTACAAGGTTCGTTATCGGATCGGTGGTGCATTTTTTTCATTGAGTTATGACACATACTCTGCAAATAATTACGCTAAACATCACAAATTCTCCATCTCTGTTAATGTGTTGCGATGTAAATACAACACCATGGAATAGCAAACATGCTCACAACACCGGAAAATAGAGTCAGGGAATGCATTAATATAAAATAATCATAACTTATTCCAGTTTAGTTTAATATTATAGGCACCTTAAAGGCATTTAGTACTACCAGGTGGTTCCGGTCAGGTCATCCTAGACCTAATAGCTGAATTTCACCTTTTCATCACCTGGGCTATCCTCCTGGTAACACCTCCACTATAGAAGCTGAGGCTTTTTCAAATAACTACATTTTTGTTGCCCTTCATGTGTCTTTTTTTTTTGGTTGGTTTCATTTTTGTGCTCCACAGATCTCATACTGCTGTCTGTACTCCCAACTCACCTCACCTCTGAGCTGTAAGTGCAGCCGCTAAATACCCCGATGCACAGGCGGCGCTCACTGCGACCCTCATGATTGCAGCTCATTATTTGTGAGTGTCGAGTAATTTGCATTGCTCTTAAGCTTACATACACCACAGTACAAAAAAATTGCAATGAAGCAAAAAAACTATAACCTAAAGTCATAAAGGCAAGTCAGTAAACAAATTAGAAAGCACTGTTCCATTTGAAATACTAATCAAGTTGGGGGCAGCTTCCTGAGTTGTGAAACCAGAAGAGGTCCTTTTGACAGAATCTTTAAAAACAACGTACAGCATTAAATACAACTGTCCCGTCTGCGCTGCACTCGGTAATCAGCAGACATAGGAATAACTGGCAGAACAGGATTATTTGGGATTTTTAGAGAAACGTTAATGAGTTGTCAAGGGATGCAGAAGTGCATGAGTAATTAGAAGTTCCAGCAGCTTCGATAAGTTGCTGGGCTTTTCAAAACAGTTCAAAGCACTTTCCCCAAGTCATCCGAAAAACAGAAAAAAAAAAATCAATACAGCTTTTTTTTTTAAAGCCACTTACTCTTTAACTACATGTAATTACTACAATGTGCACTTGGCACACATTTCTGTTATCATGAGGATAGAACTCCATACATGCACATGTATTCATATATGTTGTTGTAAATTCATGCATTACAGTGTATTATGTAGTTAATGTAACTGAAGTGTATGCTTTTATTCTGCATGTTCTTGACCTGAACAGAAATGCATGTAATTTGAGTGGGCATGTGTTAAGTGTGGTCAATCACCTGAATATAAGCATTCTTGTGTGCAACACGTTTCAGCCTCTTAATCACCTCTCATACCTCGTTTCCACGAACCTGCAAGCACTGTGCTGGCGTTGTTCTGTCACTGTTATGAAAGCGTGCCACATTGTTTCCATGATTTTTGTAAAGACCCATACAGTGCCATGGTGTGTCAGCACCATGCCGTGCCAGCATCCTTTCATACCTGATACTGGCACGGCACGGTAGCTACCCAGAGCTGGGGGTGTGTGAGAATGTGTAACGAAAAAAATGTCGGGAAACAAACAAAGAACTCTGTGGGAGGATTTTAAAATTAAAAAGTTGACAAAAGCAACTGAATACTGCCGTTAAGAACATAAAAGTGTCACTTTATCTCACCAGCTTACCGGAATAGAAATAAATGTTTCCCGGTGCTGTGAAGTAGAAAAAAGAAAAGCATTTGGGCCATTCACAAAGCTTATATTGAACTGGAAGAGAGATAGAGGGAAAGTTACAGATTTGCAGCAGCTGAAAACCAGCGACTGTGTGTAGATTTGCTTATTTTAATAATAGCAGAAAAGTTTGCTATCACGTAATACTGTCCGTGAGACTGCTGCCTTCTAAGTAAATCGTTCATTGATATTTTTTTTATTCATTTTTTTGTTCATGAAGTTCAATAATTCAGAAATGTTCTGTAAATAATCAATAATTAAATTAAATTTAAACAAAACGTTGTCAAAGAGTGTTCATGCAAAACCAATGTGAATTTACAATATAACTTCATATAACTTAATATTGTTCTGAGTGATAATGTAAATCTTCTATACCGGGCTTTACATTGTCTTTTACGATTTTTTAAAATTGTTTTTAATATAACAAAACAAACAAACAACAACAAAAAAAACGATTCAACATCTTGACACGTCTTCGATACCGTGTGTTACCATGGTTACCATTGTAGTATTTCGTCATTTCTGTTACCTATATTAATATATTTAGTGGGGACAACTTGGCATGCTTCCATTACTGTGCTGATTAAGTACCATGCTGACACAGTATGGGAATAGTAATCGTGGAAACAAGGTATTAGTTCTGCCTGCCTTCCTTCTCAAATGTCTGGAACACAGCGACACGTCCAATTAAATTGTTCTCTACAGCAACATCTGATCATGAATATCTAAAATGTCAAGTCATTTTCATTAAGAAAGGAAATGTTCTTGCTGGGAGCGGTTTGCATGGTTTCAGAATCTCACCAGCCAGTGCATGTTCATTGGAAAGCATTAGTCCCTGCAGTGAGAACTAAATTGCACATTATGTTCTCAGTGCCTCTCTATTTTAATTTACACAAACTTGGTGTTAATAATACCAAGGATTATCTCCTATGTGGGCAAACGTTTCCAGTAACTGTATTACTGGGGCCAATTATTGTAAATGTAGTGGTTTTCAGGTTAAGATTTTCAGACACTCTTTTACTGTGTACAAAAAGGAAAAGGCTGGTCAAGTAAGTTTAAAAAAAAAATCTATTGTTGAAAATACAGGGCCATAAAATAAATTGTCACATATGGCATACATTTTGGAGGTGAATAGATTAGTAAATCTTTTAATGTCCAGTGATATTTTATAGTACTGTTATCATCCCAATAGCATGGCAAAAGATATGAAAAGAATGTGACACACGTTCCTTTTATTAAAATCGCTCTTTATAGGTGTGTATGATTTGTTAGTTACCGAAATCTCAGTCAACAACTGAAGACAAGAGGATCATTTCGTACCACTTAATTTGCACCGATGAAACATAACCTGGTTAACCGTACTGATGACATATCAAATGCCGAGATGACAGATATGGCTGCATTCTTGTAGAACTTAAGGATAAAACAAAATGCATTTTGACAAGGAATTACATTAGTTCCATTACTTAGGTGAGCACAAGGTGGTTTCAATAAATACTTTCTGATTTAAATATAGGCCTACTATGTGATACTTTAGGATAGTCAGTCTATTTAAAACAGTAGGTAGGTGTTTATTTTTATTTATAATTACTAGTCGAATAAACCGCTACCGAATAAGACCATTTTGCTACCTATTTTCCAGGCAGGTAGCAAATCCTCACTACTGCCTTAAAAAGTGAACTTCTAGCCCTGGGGTACAGTAACATCCTTTATCCTCATTAAAAGCTTATCAGCTCATCTTTATATTAGGTAACTATACATTTGAAGGAATCTGGATGAGCTGCTATCTGGATGGGTGTCACCAGTTAAACCCTGACATTGACATACTGTAGATTCCCAAGGGGTAAAAAGCAAAAAAAAAACTCACCAGCATATGAATTAGAATTCTTAGAAACACTGTTGGGTATTTTCTCCTGATTAACACCTTCTAAATAAGACTCAACAACTTACCATATGAACAATGAGCGGATCATAGAAATATGAAATCAATATAGAAAAACAACAGTTTTCAGACACTGCAGTCCTTATCCCCCCCGAAGACCCTACTGTCTGTCTCGAACATGTTTCGCTTGTTCATGCCAGCAATTACACCTCGGAGTGGATAAGAACTACAATGCTCACAAACTGCTACATACTGTTCTGTTACAAACTGATAACTGAGAAAAGGTCCAATCAAACTTCAATTATATACCAAGAAACACTGCAGCTAAAATACTAACGTTTGTGTATTTTGAAATACAAAGTACATTAAATACACAAGGACCAAACATTTACAAAATAAAATACATATAAAATACACAAACTAGATATCCAAGTGTGACATACAAACAGATAGAGAAATCCTGACATCAGAATTTGGTTTAAAATCACATACAATTATTCAGTTTCTCTCAGGATATAAATTGTACAATGGTGACACCTAGGGGTGTAAAATGCAATGACAAAATAAATCAATCTCAGACATTTTCCAAACAGGCTATCTGAGTAAATATTTTACTTGGTGACAATAAGCAGTCTCACTAAAGCAGGATGGTGCACAATGTGGAGTCTGAACTAGCAACAAAAGTAAGCATGTCTCGAATAGGCTGCTCTATAATGTCATACCCTAAGATACTTTGAATCCTGTATTGATGATGTATTCAGGCAACACCATGCAAGATAAGGTTTAAAAGTGGTTAAAATTATACAATTCAAAACTACCCCATCACAATATACTGTAATTAAATGGCCAAATAAACAAGACAATGATTTCAGACTTATAATTCCTATGTAGCAGACCACTCCTGCATTTGTGGAGTTGTCTGCAAACCTTTTTTTCATTGAGGTTTTGAAGCAAAAGTGAGCAATGGGAAATGGGAACTACAGGGAACTGCACACAATTGATCTCCATACATTCTCTAAAACGGAAAAAATGACTTGTCAAATGTCCAGCATTACCTGTTCAGAGTTTGCAGCCTGCTGCAGAATCTCCTGTCTTTGTTTTTCTGCATGGTTTTCATGGAAGGAGTTTCCTTGGCTTTGAATGACAAATACAATCTCTTTCAAATCTAGAATAAAAGAAATAAATATGCATGTTTTTAAATACTCAACATAAATCTTTTGACAAGAAAGACATATGTTGCTTAGGACATCTGTACTTAAACTGCAACTTGGTATGGGTGTAAAAATATCAGCTATCTTATATTTTCTTGTTGTTTAGATTCAAATTATTAGATCCTGGCAACTCTGAAGCCTCAAAAGATCTCTCAGAATAATGTTTAACCTCCAAGAACATCTCTAATGGATCTCCAGGTATAAGGAGAAATGTTAAGTGCAACAAACATATAGTATGTACATAATGTCCTAACATACCCACCTCCATTATATCCCCTATGGAATAATAAGGTATAAAGCTCAATACATGTTTACACTACATATAATAATAGAATAGTCCATTATAACTATGTTAGTTATAATATATTATTTGTTTATTTAGCAGACGCCTTTATCCAAGGCGACTTACAGAGACTAGGGTGTGTGAACTATGCATCAGCTACAGAGTCACTTACAACTACGTCTCACCCGAAAGACGGAGCACCAGGAGGTTAAGTGACTTGCTCAGGGTCACACAGAGTCAGTGGCAGAGGTGGGATTTGAACCGGGGACCTCCTGGAAACAAGCCCTTTTCTTTAACCACTGGACCACACAGCCTCTCTATAGCATTTAGTATTTTCAAATAACACCCTTTTGGTCAAACACAGCATTTAGTAAACTGGAAACCTATTTATGTGAAGATTACATTTTTTGTATTTTTTTTTTTTTAGATCTTTCTTGATGTGCATATCATGAAAAATTCAGGCAACTTGTCATGTAATGTCCTTAAAATCTAGCAGTAAAGTAATCTCCTGCTCAACTACCCAGATTTTAATACATTTAGGATGGAGGAAGCTTTTAGTGTCAACTATGACAAGGACTCCGCAGGGTACAAATCTTCACCTGCTCATAAAACACATGGGAAAAAAGGGAGGGACTGTTTTATTAAAGTAACATAAGTGAGATTGCAAATCTTAATATAATTGTTTTAACCCAATTTCATAATCTTGTTTTTTTTTATTTTTATTAGTACATGAATAGGTTACTCTAATATTAACACTAACAATTAACTAAAATTAACTATTACAATGTTAATAAGCTAGTTGTTAACAACTGATAAACTGAAAAAGTGCCCTAAAAAAACATGACCTTTTATTGTAATTTCCACTATATATTTAAAACAATGCTTGCGGGTTACGGATCACCAGAAACCCTTCATGGAACTGCAGTTAGTGTAGATAATTCTGATTCTGATTCTTGCCATAGACCTTTTCCTTTTTTTAACAAAATCCAAGTTACAGAAGAGCAGATTTGAGAAATCTTATGGTTGAGAGGCATTTATTGTTACACTAAGATTGGAAAGAAAGACAAGACATACTGTACATAAAAATAAAGGCTTGCAGACTCAGAGAGGAGCGGTCCTTCAAGCTAGTAGAAGTAATTGAAGAGAAATAGAAAGACTGATGAAGCCATCAGCTGAAACAAGATTTTCTTGAGGAAAATGCTACCTCTGCAGGATACAAAACAAGGAAAGCTCCCACTGCAGGCTTACATTACATATCAGTCTGCCACCCAAAGTACACATTATAGTGCTCCCAGGCTGGCTCATCAACACCATGAAGCACTGGCTTGAGAAGGGCTCCTTCCCAGTAATGTGTACCGGTAGTACTTTTACAAGTTAACAACATCATGGCCTACCGAATTTGTGAATTATATAAATACATACCACTGTATGTATAGTTTAAAATATACAATACCTTTTCTTGTATTATTGTTGTTTAATTATTATACCAAAAAAATGAACAAGGACTAGCAGACACATCAACGTTTACTATAGATAATGTGTCTTATACAGCACATACTGCAATGGTCTTTAAAGAGACCATGGGTTTAAAAAAAAAAAAAAAATCATCTTGGATCTTGATTCTCAAAATTACCTCAAAAAGTGGATGATGAAAACCTTGTGTGTGGTTCTGTAAAATGCTCTGAAAAATCCTAGCTGTGGATTATCCCTGTAAGAAAGACTGAGGGTTTGAGTCCCTTCATGGTCGCCAATTTGTAAGAAAAACTACTGTTTTCTTAATATCTATTGAGACCCTGAGAGTAAAAATTACCAGACACGACAAACAATTTCAAAATATAGTAAGTCAGGCTTTATTATTAACATACAGGTAAAATTATACAGATAATTTCACTACTACTATAGTATATGAACTAGCCCTAGTACAGAGTAACAGATAATGTGAAATACTTCGATATTAGCTCTGGACAATTGGTGATGTCAGCCCTCTCCTGCCTTTTCCAGCTGTGAGTGAATTTACCATTGTAACAATACATGAAGCCTCCAAACCCCACCCACAGCCCACACATTCCTTGACAAGCAGCCCCTCCTTATCAACTCCTCACTTAAAGAACATATGCCACCTCCCCCGACAGTTCTCAGGCATTACATCTATCGCAGATAGGTATACAGGGTTATCAAAACAACCCCTATGATTTATTATATTGGTTAATATAATTTATTAGTAGTTTTGTATTAGAAGTATAGTTTAGGTTCTGTCTGCTGGTATGGCAATAGCTTTTATTTCACACAGGAACTTTAGAACAGGTAAGAACTGAACCGAAGATGAACAATGAGTTTGGCACCCAAAATAACATAAAAAACCACTCTTGCATAAATTCTGCAAGGGAGAAAGGAATATATATATATATATATATATATATATATATATATATATATATATATATATATATATATATTTATTCACTAGATGCTAACTGCTAAAGTAAAATAATTACCCAGTACCATACAGCTATAAGACCAGCACTGAGTGTGTGCACTCACTCAACAAAGGCGTCCCTCTCCACATTAACAGAATATAAGAACACATGCCAAATTAGTAATTTCTTTGTTTTCTCCTCTGTTTTTCAGGAACCCGACTCTCAACACACAGACCCCCGGACCCCACACAACAACTCTGGCAAGTATTTGATATTGCATTTTTTAAAGTATATTATATGCTTACATTGCTGCTTGCATTCACTTTGTTCGGTACATCAGAGATGTTAACAGTCCTTTGTTGTAGTTAGTAAGGCAGTTATACCAACCCTGAGAATTAATCACAAGCTCTCGCTCTCCTAGCTTGCTCTTTTGGTGCCTCACAGCTTATTACTTCTGTTGCCCTAAATTCTGCCAGCACAGGCATATTGCATTCCACCTTCACTGGCAGGTTTCTCATTAAAACATGTCCTCAGATCTGGCTGGCTTCTACACCTTGACTCCCATTTAAATAAATGATGTTATAATTATATTCCTTGTAATTTTAAAAAAATAATGTTGTCACCAAAGAGCAGTGCTCTAATGAGAGTTGAATGCACTCTTAGACGTTCCATCGTATGAATAATACATTGTAAGCTCTGCAGCCACTCTCCATTTATTAGCTGTCGGATTCAAAGATAACGCATACATTTTTGATTGTGAAACTTATTCCTAATGTAGTGTCCTACCATCTGTTTAAATTTTACAATAAAAAAATAATTCCCACAACGTGAATGTTTACCACAGTCTTACAAAGATTAACCCTCATTGCACTCCACTTCATCTGTTGAGGACTGGTTCTGTAAGTACCTCAAATTATTTGTTTTTAGTTTAGCTAATGAAATGTATTTGTCTTGATCAGAGTGAAAACAAGACTTTTCCTGTGTATCTATCTGCAGCCATGAACAGCAAAGGTGTATTGTAATAGATAAGATATCATCTGCTTGTGTGTCTACCTGCTTGCCTGACTGAACATCTGCTGCGGTCTCACAGGCCCCATATATAGCATAGTGCATGTACAATGAACTGTCACCATGGTCAAAGCCTGAATTAACCGGATTTGTGAATTAGGATGGACACAATAGTGTCCAAATACCATTTAATCCTGACGTTTATGTGTTCTTCCAAAACCATCCACAGAGCAAGTGTTGTTCAGGATGGTTTAAGTGAACATTTGTGTTTAATTAAGAGTGGCACAGTCAATTTGATGTAGCACACAGTCAACATGATGTAGCACACAGTCAACATGATGTAGCACACAGTCAACATGATTTCTATTACACGAGAGTAGATGTTAAAACTTCATGCTGATTTGAACTCAGCTCTCGCCAAGATAAGCATCAACTAAGACGTAGCTTTACAGTAAACTAATGTGATACATATGTGTCTCCATACATTTGTGTTTCCTTCCATATGATGATGTAGGTATCCTTCTGTCTGGTGTTAATGACTGAAGTGTAATGCTGGCTCCAGGGATCAGCTTATTGCCTCCCTAGCGCATCAGCACACACAACGGCTGTGATGCTGGCTCCAGGGATCAACCACAGCGCGGTCTCCCCAGCGCATCAGCATGACAACTGTCTGGATTGAGCCAAGTAGGGTACATCTCTGGGGTCTTCAAGTGGGCACCTTCCATCCTCTGTGTTTCGTGTACTAGCCCACGACACCACAAGAGGCCTCGACGGTGATTCTGGAGTCCCAGCATCACCCCCCTCTGTCCCCCACTCAACACAGCCCAGCTTACTTACCCGTACATCAGCGGTTCTTTCTTTCTATTGTGCTTGAGATCCCCAACCAGAATCTTTCTGTCTCAAAAACACCAGTTGCTGCTCCTCTTTGCTGCTTCAGATAAGTTCTTCACTGTGCGACGCAACTCTTGGCCACTGAATCCGACGTCTCGGAGAAACTGGGTTGTAGTGTGTGCCACAAATCCTCGACAACCCACCTCCACCGGGTAAACCCGGACTTTTCATCCTCGTTGTTCCGCTTCAGCGGCTAGTTGAGCGTACCGCAGTTTCTTCCTCTCATACGCCTCATCTACAGCATCCTCCCATGGCACTGTTAACTCTACCAGGCGAGTAAGGCGTGCTGATCCAGACCACAAAACAATATTTGGTCGAAGGTTAGTGGTGGCAATCTCGGGTGGAAAAATAAGCCGTTGACCAACATCTGCCAGCATTTTCCAGTCTCTAGCAGCTTCCAGTTGTCCTGGGCGAGGCTTGGTTTTAACACCTTTTCTTGGTGGTTGCTCTCCTGGGCAGAGGAATGTTGTCTTTTGTGTGTAATGTTTTGATGGAACAGGTGGCAACTTATTGGTCATGTTACGCTTGTCTTCCAATGCTAAAGCCAAACATCGCAGCACCTGGTCATGGCGCCAAGTAAACCGTCCTTGGCTAATGTTGCATGATGTAGCACACAGTCAACATGATGTAGCACTGCACACAGCCAGTGGTTATTGATTGACTAAGCATATACTTTTCCAGGATGTTTTAAACAGGAAGGTCTGCATAAAGCCACAGAGAGAGATAAATAGTGAACGGTGAAAAAAGAGAACTCTTGTTAATATACTGTAGATAAACAGATTAATCATTTAGAAAGTTAAGAGACAAAACATATCCTGTACATCATTTATTAGCAGATATATTTTTGGCTGACTTTTTTCATGTGATTTTTGTACATAGTTAAATTCTAGTCCCCCAAACAGATGGTGTTATATTCCAGAAGATATGTATTATTCATTGTGACAGGGAGCCCTGTCCCTGGTTCCTGCACAAGTGTGTGCAGCCGAGACACGTTTCTAGGCAACTGATTGGGCAGTTAGGCTCACCAGCCCTGAAGGGATCAGGAGGTCCGGACTGGCTGGGGGGCGTGCCCGGGGATGCTTTCAGATGAGTTCAGAAATCGCCTGCGCCACAGCTCAAGACTACTGCATGGCCACTGCCAACAGACGGGCGCTGAGTGAAAGTTTGCTTTGTTTACATCCAGAAGGATGGTGTTCACTCTATAGGACTTCTACAGAATCCCTCGACTGCAGGACGGTGTCTGTGAAGGCTGCTCAGCCAGGCCCGTCACAACAACCCAGAGTCGCTGGGAGGCCGGGACTTCAGAAGGAACACTAGCAGGTCAGTTTAGGGGCTGTTGATCCCAGAACAGTATAGAGAGTGTTACAGTAGAGTAGTAGATTCCAGGAGAAGGGCGTTCCTTTTAGTAGGACTAGTGCTTGTGTGGCAAACTTTTAAAAAATGGAAGACCACCGCTTTCTCTTCGTACTGCGTATGGCCTGGCATCTGAATCATATCTTGTTAATTAACATTGTTTTCTTTAGTACCTTTTTTTAAAAATAAATTCCTGTTTCTGAAGACTAAAATCCCATTCCAAAAGGTAGGGCCAAAACAGCTCTACCTTTGCATGAAGCAAGTTCTAACATCTATAATGTATCTCTCTGAAGCTTTTATCTTTTTTTTAAAAAAAGAACATCAGCATAACTTGGTTTCCTCTTGTTTTATACTGAAGAGTGTAAAACTGGATTGCAGGCACAAATAACATAATAAACTGCATTCTGTAAATACCAGAACAAATTAACAACAGTACTTTGAATGACATCACCAGCCGGACTACCCCCTTTTATGTTAATAATTAAGTAAAAAAACAGGTTTACAGAAAGACAGAACAATTTCACAAGACTTACCTAATAATCTCTTACTGAACTCATGACTGTCCCCCTGAACCTATAATGGAAAAAATGTAAAATATTTAATTCACTGGACAATAACAGATGTATTTATAGTTTTTTAACTTGTTAATTATTTGGGACATGTCTGGAAAAAGCCAGAAACACCTTACACTTGGGTGCTGACAGGCTGCCTCACTAGCTAGGCAAATGGAATCCATGTTGCGTATTCAGTACTATAAAAAGTGCCTTGTTGCAAATGTGTTTCAGTCACAAATAAGCAAGACATAATGTGACAAACTTTGATGCAGGACTGACAGTAGGTGCTTGGTTGGCCGGTTGTTTCATTATGAAGTGTCACAAGTGGAGGATCTATGGGTTTAAAACACTCTTGTGGCATCATTACAGATGCACAATCTTCAAGTACCACTGGTACACCAGAGGGTAACCATTAACTCGTGATACACTGCCCACAGTGGATAGAAGAAATACCATAACTGCTTTCAGCTACTTTTAAAAAGTCACCAAGACAAACAAAAACAAAAAGTTTGTACAATACGACTCTAAACAATTAGAAGAATACATTAGTTACGAGATCTGTGATATTTCATATGTGTAACAAGCTGCATTTGAAAGGACCAATATCTGAAAAAGTTTCTGTTATCTGGAGATTAAAAGGTCACAGGACTGCAGCGAATTAGGTTAAGGTACTAGCAAATTCTGCCAAGGAATTTATATAACCCTGCAAATAATGTATGAACTCCTTATATCAAATGGTTTATGTATCAAATGCAAAATAAAAAAATATATATGTGTGGGTTGCTGAAAGATACACAGTGTGCACGTCTACACCATAGTGAAGCAACTCCATGCTTTATGAAACTGTTGTTGGATCTGTCCCAACTAAGATTCTTAAATTGATAAGAAGTAATTTAATAATAATGAGGTTTAAAATTAAATGAAAAAATATATCCTGGTTGTTCCACAGATTCACGTGGATATGATGTCCCTGCACAGAGATGATTTTCTCAAAATATTATTCACTTCAACTTTTCCGAGAAGTGTTTTGACAGTTTGCAGTGTAAGCCTGCAGACTGGCACGCCACGGATGCAGTTGATATATAGATATGTTATTTTGGGCTCGGTTTCAATTTTCTGAGATGCATTTTATTAATACCAAGAGGCATAAAAAAATGCATTACGCTCTGAAGGGCTACGGCCATTGCAATATTTATGTCAGACTTATTCAGACACACTTATTCATCCACCCTGCTGCTTTGTGGTACTGGGGGACAATTGTCCCCACTACAAAAATCTGCAAAAGGCGAAGCAAGACACGCCACTGATTCTACATTCCTACATGGATACCGTATTTGACAACATACTAGATAAATGAGCATCCTATTAAATGAGTCGTGGTATAGACATTCATTAGCACAAGAACCTGAGGGAATCTGGTGACCTACTTATTTGAGTTCCGGATTAAAATTGGTTGAGCGAAGGAAGGCTATATCATGGAAACTAGTCTTCTGAATGTATATATGGAGTTCACCCCTCAGGGGAAAATAATTCAAGGTTTGTATGTGTTATTTATAGACTTCCCTGGGGATATGCTTACTGGTACATATATAAGCTTATTTATTTCTCCTAATGAAACCCAGCTAACTCTTGTTCTCGATTCACATAGCCTCCTAATAAAATGGATTGTAATTTTACATGGAACAGTACAACTCCCTGTGGGATATCCTTCTGCTTCTTGGGTATGATTTTCTGGATAATTTAACTCTTATCCTACAGCAAGATTTCTGTTGTGGTCACTTGCAAGACAATTGATGATTTAACATGCATCCACAAAAAAAAAAAGTTTTTTTACATCCTAAAAGTCCTTATTAGGACATTAAAGTCACATAAAAAGTCAAACACACAATCCAACAGTACTGTTATTGTAATTAAAGCTGCTGAATTGTCCATCCAAACAATTTCTGGCCCTATTTTGCAGCAATTGTAGTTTTACTAACAACTATATGTAATTGCACCAGTCAGCTGCCAAGGTATATCTTGTATAATTGTTAATACTCTCAGAACATTTTGATTTGTGCTTGTTTCAAAATAGGGTCCTCTGTCTTATTAACAGGTCAAGTTTGAATTCCCTACACTTGCTATGAAAAATGCCACAGATTCTAGAATAATTTTCACAAGGCGGTTAAAAAGTGACATTTTGATTGAGTAATCCTTCTAGAAATAAAACCTACATCAACATGTCTTATTAATATGTACTTAAAAAGAGTATGTGGCTTTCTCCCTGGATAAAAGCCAAAAACAGGGTTAATCCAATTGCAAACATCTTGCAATATCTTTATGCCACTTGGATGTTTCTTGCAAATTTTAATTTTAGTGCTCATTAATTGGGATTGATTGGCAGTGCTGGAGATATCTCATCTCTATCCACTCAGAACAGTGATCTTACCCACAATGCCCCCTGAGCAGGCCTCAAGTCAAGCTCACTTTATAAGACAGTCTCTCCAGAAAACCTGTGACAATTGTTCTGAATGGTGTAGTAGTGGTTTACCAACACGGAGGACTACTAAGTGTATACCAAGCAATGCCCAATGCCAGTTTATAAACTACAACCAGTAACAACAACCTGGGCTTGTACTTTCACTTTAATTTAAATCCAATTTAAAGAGAGCTGCGTGGGCGATTTGTCCTATTTATTATTAGCACCTACCTGTGAATGGTTGTCTTCTTTGATATCTTTTGCGGCAGCAATAACAGGTACTGGAAAAAGGAAAAAAAAAGATGTGAATAAATGGGAAACATTTACTGCACTGCATTTACTGCACCAGGTGAGTCACTCAGAGATCCAGTTAGGTGATTTTTATAAGACTATCTGCCCCGTTTGCAACTGAGAGCTAGTGAATCAAATATCTCTACACAGTTGAATGGTCACAAATCTTTTATCATGTATAATCTGATAAACTATAAATGTTGTACATAGTCTGGGATAATGAGAACCAACTGTATTTTGTGTCTAAAAAAATTGTCCTGGAAAAATCTGAAAAAAAAAGACTCTTTGATGCTACCACTACTGCTATACAGGATTGAAAAAGAAACAAAAATGGTCCTGCACTACAAATCTTCTGTATGCGTTTAAAAAACGATGTATCTATATATTTGTAATATACTGTACAGGTTTATTTCTGTGCTTACTCATCATTACTGGGTATGCTGCTGTATATTATGCTAGAAGGAGAACAGGGCTGCCAATCAACAAAAGAAGCACCCAAAAAGAAACACCCTTTGATATGTTTTTCAAAAGAGGCATAGGGTTTTATTTTCAGATGACCGTAAGGATAACGATAAAAATAAAGCTAGTGTCCCACATGAAGTACTTTGGATTCCTGGGTGGCTTAATTACATGCTTCCATAGTTTAGCCTGCTTTGTTCTTCGTTGGAAATCAGGCAGTTGTTTTACATTCTCTAATGGTAGTTTCAGCAGCAGACACGCTGCCTCCTTCCTTGAAGCCCTCCTGCCAATCAATCACGAACGTGAACTAAAGATTGCATTCTCCTGCTACCACCTGAAACCATCTGCATGAGTTGCTGTTTCTAGGGAAGTTTTAATAAATAAATAAATAAATAAATAAATAAAACAGGTATATCATTAAGTAGGTTAACAAAGCAGTTATTCTGTATTCCTGGTAAATCGATAACATTCTGGAGCGTCACTGATCCTCTGGGAGGCGACTTGCTTATCTAAATCTTTTTTTTATTTAAAATGGGGTGAGCATTAATTCTGGGATTCCATACCACGATATTTAAGCAGGGGTTTAGAGCTGGGTAGATGAAAGCCTCACCCCAAGTCATTCTCCATTCATGTATCTATCCCAGTAAGTGTTGAAGTATGCTGTCTAATGATAAAAACACATTCCTGCATCTCTAGCCTTTTCTGCGGAAATTTCTCTTTGTTTACCTGAACCTTTTGAATATTTCTTTTCAAAAACGGTCTATGAAGACAGACCCTTTGAGTGAGTATAGTATAATTAGACACACCAATTGGATATACAGACCAAATAAACAGTCAGCAGAGATGGAATAAGATGAATTTAGACAGCTGTTTCAGAATGAATAAATGCAGACATTTGTTGAAACCTGGCTGTTGACTTGGATTATGCAGATGTAGGTTTTCTGTTTGTCTATAAAACATAGATGAGATATTAAATACAATTCCATCTGCATAGATGAGAGCTAAAGCTTTAAACTGAAGTTTAAAAAACACTGTAGAATCTGTAATACTGCATTCTGTATAAACAGTGACTGGGTTTCCATGGAAAAATAAATATAAGTCTCACCTTTTTCTCACACTATTTTGGTAGTACCTTTTGGGTAGTGTGGGTTTCCATGTAGTTTTCTTTTAGCCAGAGAAATTCTCCTTCCAAATGCCAGTAGAATGTGGTTTATATATATACACACACACATACATATACACACACAATGTTGTTGTTATCCAGTATAGTCCATGAGTTCAACACATTTCTCATTAGATGCTAAGCCCCGTATGTGTCTTTTTGAACAGATCTTGCTCAATGAATTAGCTTTAAAAGATTATTTTTTAACTCTAGGTGGACGTTCAATCCTGGTGCTGTCAGCAGCCCACAGCAATAATAAAGGCACTGGCAATGAATTCCCAGCAATGCTAATTGAAAACATTTTGGGGTACAAATGACTTTTTTGTCCTTGCTCGGTACCCATGATAGATACTACTTAAAGCTAGTGTACAGTTTAGTGCATCTTATAGGGGAGGGACAGAAAAGTCTAAGCTTAAAGCAATAGGCTATCCAAATCACCAAACACGAAGGTAACAAAAATATCTGTGCTTTGCAAAAGGCTTCCTTATTTATTTATTTATTTATTTATTTATTGCAAAGGGCTGCATTGTTTTTATTTGTAGTAGCTTCAGTATTTTTTTATAACCTTAACCTTATAAAACAACTAATCTATAAGCCCTTGTACTGTTTGCTTATTGTTTCCTATCTGGCTACTTCCAGCAGATCTCAGGTAATAAAGGATTGCTTGGTGTGGCCTTTAGTTGTAGTAGAAAGTTGCTTGAGGTTACATCACAAACAGGATTTCCACTGCTGAATTCGTGTAAGAAATAGGTATGGCTTTCTGACATGTTTCCATGAGTTTTTGGTCAATCGCATGGCTTTTTAGCGTGAGAATGCAATTTAACCCCCCCCCAGTGGAGAGAGAATTTTAACCCCCAATTTAACCCCCCCAGTGGAGTTTCTAAACTGTGTGTAAACCCAGCCAATAAAAGGTCATCCACTCTTCAAATATAGTCACTGATAGCCCAAAATATTATCAATTAACTTGGGCTTATAAATCGAATATATCCCTTCTCTATTGCCATAGCAGGTAAGAATTTTTTTTCTCATTTTAATATACTGTATTCCTTCGAATTTAAGAAGCGCTTTTTTTAACCATTTTTTGCTTCTCAAAAATAGCCTGCGTCTTAAATCCGAGTACAGTATGGCGATGCGTGTATTAAAATCGCCAAAAAGAGACGTGACTATCCGAGTACACAAACAACAACGTGACTGACTGCTGAGAAAAGACAACAAAGACATCTGCCTGAATACACAAGCAGCAACGTGAATTACTGCTGAGAAAAAATGAACCAAAACATTACTGCCCAATTTCGAATCATCCATGTTACACAGGCAGTCATTTTCAAAGAAGCCTCCTTAGCTTCCTGAGGAATACCAAGAGAAGCTTTTACAATGTTATTGTTTCTAACAAACAATACCAGTTTGAGCAGATCAGAAATGCTGATCAGACCCCTGTAGTTTGACATGCCAAGCAATACCACAGTTCACAAATTGGGAGAAAAACTGGTTCTGACTGTTGTGTCTGCAATGTGGTCAATGCTGTTGTGGTTGCTGGGTTAAATGTTGCCTGATGTTATGGAGTGTTGTGTCGTACTTCTTGTTGCCAGGATGTGTGATGCCGTAAGCGAGTGGTGGTGTGTGTACGACAGAGACGCCATCTTAAGTATTATACAGTGCGCAGCACAATAAACAAGCTCTGTGGTTAATATACAACAACGATACAGCAGCGTAACTGAAGTTGTATCTTTGTAAATGCATATTTATTTGATGTTTTACTTTTTTCCCCAAATTGAGCGTGGTGAATTTGGGCTCCATCTTAAATTCAAAGGAAAACGGTATCCTGGGCTCTTTAATTTTGTATATACCACATTTTTGAGATAGTCGCAAGGCTTTTGCATTCCCAAACTTCAAAGTTATACAGAGAACATGTATCAGTTTCTCAAGACCCTGAGTAATTTAGAAGATTGGATCAAGGAATGAATCAAACATAAATGTGTGCACCAAGCAATCAGTAGCCTACAGCAAAGGTTCCAAAAACAGTTTCTCAGTTTAAAACTTCTCTCAAAACATACCTCTTTTCAGCTGTCTTCTTTTCTTAGGCTTCCTAGGTTTTTAAATATGAACTGAGATTTTATATCTTGTTTTTATGCTTACACTGTTTACCAATGTATTTGTGAAATTCTGCTTTTATCTGGTTTGTATTGAAGTTTACAATGTTTATAAATTTGTGGACATTTTATTGTGCAGCCCCTTGGACACTTCAGTGTGAAAGGTGCTCTATTTAAATTAAATTATTATTATTATTATTATTATTATTATTATTATTATTATTAAGTGGGAAAATCTCTACAGAACCTTACCATGGTCACTTATATGAATAACAAGGGAAAAGGTTCCCGTTTACTTCATTGTATGCATAACATTTCTTGAATTCTTGCAAGGTTATGAATATTTAAAGCAACACAGTTAATCAGATATCTGTCTACAGTGCCCAGCATCTGTTTTCTTGCAGTAAAATCAGATAGCCAAAGCTTGGGTGTTATATTTTGTTTGTTTTGAAGAGTTTGTAGGGTTTTTGGCCTGGTGGCATCCCTAGGGATTACAGAGAGCAGTTTATATAGTGCTTTTTACACAAAAGTATCGCAAAGCACTGTACAGTACATAGCAGAAAAATGAACAAACCACAATACATCTATATAGCATGTCACACATACAACTGCCACAGTCAGACCATTTAAATAACAGTATACACATATAGTTTCATTAAAACCCACTAACGAAGGCACAGCATTCCATAATTTAGGAGCTCTACAAGAAAAAGACCCTAGGAATAACCAGCAGCCCCACATCCTGTGGTCAGTAACTCCTGCAAATAACTAGGTGTTAATCCATCCATGGCCTTGTAAGTTAACAGCAAAATCAGTTCTATACTGCACAGGGAGCCAGTGTAAAGAGGCCAAAACAGTGGTAATGTGTTCACTTTTCCTGGTTTTAGTCAGAATTCTAGCAGCGGTATTCTGAACAAGCTGCAAGTGGGATACCACACGTTTTGGAATACCAGAAAAAGTGCATTACAATAATCAATTCTAGATGAAACAAAACTTAGTTGAACAAATTAAGTGCTTATTAGAAGCTTAATTGGTCCAATTCATTCATTTAGGGTACAGTTGGAACAAAAACCAGGAGGGACACCGGCCCTCCACGACCAGGATTGAAGACCCCTGACAAAGAGGTTTGATCCATTCATGGTTTTACTATGAGTAATAATAAGACACCTGCAATACACTGTGGTTAATCAGGCTTGTATTAAAACCTGGAATGGGTGAAACTGCTATGCAGTATGAGTCGTTTACACCCCTGAAGGATATAAAAAGAATACCAGAAAATGTAACAACATTGTGGAGCTGTGTAGCTTTAACATTGCCTAGATGATTTTTGCTTTTCTTGTAAGCTGAACACACATTACTGATGTGTTTCCTTTTATGTGAGAGGCAAATGCAGTATGGACAGGTATTGTATTGTATTGTATTACTAGCCAGGTATATACAACAAAAGTAATATCATACTAATAAACTATAAAACATAATTTAGTAAACCTTATTGTGCAATCAGTGGCGATCTGAGGGTAAATGGTTGATGAATTAATGAGGTATGTACAACAGACCCATCTCTTAAAGGTTAGTGTCAATGGATTTCATTGCTGTTTAGTTCCCAGGGTAACAATGAGTGGTGAGAAGGTTTCAAAGTGGGAGAATGTTAACAGTGCCTGTAAAATGACATTACCTTAACAGAATGTAAACCAAGTGGGAAAACCTAGTTTCCAGCCAGGAGACTACAAAATGAACCGTACCTATTCACAAATAACCTTTAATATATTCTTAAATATGAATCACACACAACACAACAAATGATGCGCCATATTGAAACACACATTCATTTAGGATGTTTTAAAACTGGAAATTAATGTAAATAGTTTTGGGTCATGGTATAGTTTAATGTGGTCCTATACATAGAAAAGCCCTATACATGTCACTGCTGGAGCGCCTTTAATGCAGTTTGTTTTAAAAAATAAATCAAGTTAGTTTAGCACTAGGCTAAACTATAAAGCAAAACGAGCTGAGACCAAAACTTTCCACAAAGATCTAAATAAATCGAGATATTTGCACTGACACCAGCCAAAAGAAGCGAGAGCCAGACCTTTTGTTGCTTTTGTTTTCGCACTCTGCTGTTAATCAGTTAAAATAATAACAAATAAATCAATCTGCGATGTCCTTGAACGACAATTAGCATTATTATTGCAAACTGTCGCTGTATGCCCAAGAAACATGAGAAGCACCAAAGTTAAAGTGATGCAATACACCTTAATGGAAAGTGGGACTACTAAACCATTATAATCTGCACAACAAATATTACGCAATAAAATACATGCATTTGATTTGTGACTGTGGGCATTCCAATTCAGAAGCTTGCTGAGTTTTCATAAGCAATATTATAAATTATTAATAATTTGAAAAACAGCATTTACTTTAGGAGCACGAACTGTCGGAACTAGTGCTAAGCGCCTTTCACAGCGCAATGTCAACACGCATTTTACACACCATAATCCCAGTTAAAAATGTGGGAACAAAGTGCTACTACATTATTACATTCCTCGCGTTCTTACTTTTTTTTCGTTTTTGCTCCCCAGACACGTATTTATAAACTTGCGATTATTACTGTTGGCAAAGGCACGTATATACAGACATGTTACAAAGTAATTGCTGTTTAAGTATTTATTTTGACAGCTCTGTAATCCGCGTTTAAAACCCACGTAGACTAACTTTTTGGGAACAATTAAGAGCAGTCGCTCAACTAGTTGCTACGAGTAACATCTAAGAGGCCTGTTTTATTTTTAAAGCCTGTCGACTAACGACCTTTGAAAATTCCCACATTTAAATTCCAAAAAATCTATTCGTTGTACTATACAACTTAAATTTTCCACGCTCCACTCTAGACCAGCATAGTATATCAATCATGCCGTTGTGAATGCACAGAAAGATGCCCGCTGCACTGTCAAAATATGTATTCATATTTTCCGCTGTCTGAAAACAAAATAATCTGCAGGCAAACTTTGAAGGGAAGAAATACTTACTGCAATACAGAAAGATGAGACAAAAAGAAGCTACTTTATTCCCAGGAAGACAGGTACCAGTCGGCATGATCGGGGCCCGTGATGTTACACAGTAGCACAGATCTGATCGCCAGGCTCAGAGAAGCGAGATGGAGTTGGCAGCGTTTTCTAGTACAGGATGTTTTCAGTCACCCGCCGACACTACCGCTGTACTCACTGCTTGAGAACCTAACTGTGGTACCACATCGCCGTCTGGTGGACATATTGGGCTACAGCAGTCACAATATTGAAATTAATTTCTATAATACAGTACTCGATACATTTACTGTAATTATATGTATTTTCTATAATGAATTGTTGCAATTACATTGATAAATTATGTTCTGTGTGGGAATTCATTCTTGAAATGGGTTGACAGTGAATGTAAAGCATATGTACCATACAATATTAAAACGTTTAAACCTGTTCCACGGTTTCAAGCTTGGCATTCAGCAAGACATGTTTAATTGAAAGGACTTTCCACCTGTCAGCCCTGACTGTATGAAAAACTTGATATCTTATTATTTCAGACTAACCGAATTTGATTAATATTACCAAGACGCCAATCCAGCGGCAGAGAACGCAGTCTGGCATCGCAGTTGTGGGGGGGCTTAGGCCAGCGGTCCCAGCTGCGGGAACTTTTCTAGAATAATCAACAAAGGAACTATCATAAGGTACTTCAATAAAATAAGCACTATTATTGAGTGTAGGTTAAAACATTTCAAGACAGGAGGTCCTTTACAAATTGATAACGTTTTGTGCAGAAGTAGATTCTGAATACAAAGTTAACATGATGGTCATCGGCTGCAGCAGCATTTCCCTTCAGCGAGAATCAGCCGCTGTCAGCAGAGCTGTCTTCCGTGTAATTTGATATAAAAGGGTCCATTCCCGCGGCTGACAGATCAGGCTTTTTACATGTAGCTGGCGTGTCCGTTACTTCAAAGTACTTCAGAGTGTGGTAGGCTTTTGAGCCCCCATGGTTTGGAGTTTTATTTGTGTGCTTGTATATTTCATGTCGAAGCCTGAAATATAATAGAAAATCATTCATAATAGATCAATAGTAGCTAACCTAACAGAGCCTGCACTCATCTAGAAAAGAAATAGTGTTGCTGCAGTTTATAAGGCAAATAGGTACAGAACTTGCCTTTGAGAGTCAGGTACCTGCTTTGAACCGACACAGGCTCTTCACCGACACATCATTAAAACATGTTCATTGTGCAGCAGGTTATCATAGGCTTTACTGTGTTATGTGATCATATTCAATGTATTTGTTGTTTCTGTTCAGCTGTAACATATCCTGACTTCAGTCTATCAGAGCTGGAGAAATCCAAGACGGACAGGCTTTGTAATACTAAAGTTTTTTTTTTTGTTGTTGTTTTTTAAAAATATATATATTATTCTACGTGAAAGATAAAGATCATTTTAAAATAACATTAAAACAATACAATATATATATGTTCATTCCATTTGTTTTTAAGTTCCATTGGTCAGTATAGTATAGAGACTTGCCCACCAATTCTTTTAGCTTGAGATCGTTTTTTCAATCATATACTGCCCCTGATGATGGCATAAACACTTTGCAAAAAACTGAAAAACCACTGGTGCCTTCCATGATCAATAACTGTTATCATAATAATCTAAATAAATGATTTCTCAATATTAACAATGTAGCTGTCTTTGATAAATCTGCTAACAGTGCATTTTGAGAATGTCATCATGTATGACTGGCAGTTAGTTTGAGTACCTTTTCCCATGATCCTGTGGGTAATGGTTTTTGTCAATTTCTTTTTTGATATCTTCATCACTGATTATCAATTGGGGAACTCTGGGAGGGTAGTAAGATTCTGGCTGCAAAATTGAACAAATGTGTTAGTTTACTGGGCTAGAAATATTTATAGGTTTATTAGCCTAGTTCCCATTTTCAATAATATTTCAATGTTGTACGTGTCACAAAAAGGGTTAGTAGGTCTGGGCATGACCAGTCTCATCCTTAAAAGGGATATATACTCTTGAAAACTAAAGTTGATTACCTAATAAAATGCCTGCCCACATGAAGTTTTCAACTGAAATTCCTGAAACCCCAACAGCTCGCTCTTTTAAAAAACATGAGAAGCATTTTTTCTTTCAGTGACTTGATCTTCTTAATTGCATCTTCTTGTTACCATCTAATTGGAAGAAAATCCACGTACTGTTGCAGAGGGAACTATATCAGAATCTCTGTGACTTTTGTAACCCTCAGGCTATGGCTTCTGGTTCAGCACTCACAAGCAGACCCTATTTCAATATGCTTTCATGATACAAAATAAATTCATATAGAAACCTTTGTGTCGAAGGTCTCTTTGTTTGTGGTTTGGTCTGAGTTAATGACGTCCAAGGCATTGCTCTCTCCCTCCAGTATCTGGTGAACAGGCATGCTGAGTGGATCAACCAGAATTTCGTAAGGGATCATGGGATGCTTCCAGGAAGCTGGAGTGTGAACGTTCCAACTCTCAGGTTGTCCGAAAGTACCTTTTAAAAATAACACAAAACAAGTATGATGGAATGATTTAAACTGCACAACTTGGACTGACAGATTGTACATCCCCACATGCTGATTCATGTCAATATCACCAGCTTATATAAATGCTATACTACGCGTATAAACACTTATTACATACCAGTAACCCAAAGATAAAAGGACTTTGTTTAGTGTAGTCTAATGTTCACTGAAGACTAACTATATACTGGAAGTCATGTCTTGTATGCTTACCTAACCCTAAGACTAAACTTAACCCTTCAGTTAAACCTACACATAAACATTAGTTTTACTATTTTTGAGGGGTTTTAATCTTGACATTTTATATGATTGATTAATCATCTGATCTGCAATCGATTAATCACACCTGTTTGCTGGTGATATCAAATTGTATTGAAATCTGCCTTTTTTTTTTTTTTAGCTGTACTGCCCGTTTGCATTTCCTTCAGCTAAATGCCAGATCTAAGATTAAAACTACATCAAGAGTGTATATATTAGTGTCAATGACCAGGCGCTCTATAAGGCAGTAGTATGGAGTAGTGGTTAGTGCTCTGGACTCTTGACCAGAGGGTTGTGGGTTCAATCCCAGGTGGAGGACACTGCTGCTATGCCCTTGAGCAAGGTACTTTACCTAGATTGCTCCAGTAAAAACCCAACTGTATAAATGGGTAATTGTATGTAAAAATAATGTGATATCTTGTAACAATTGCAAGTTGCCCTGGATAAGGGCGTCTGCTAAGAATTAAAAAAAATAATAACCTAGAATACTGTATTTAACAGATCTGCTTTTGGTATATGGTATGCTTTCAAGTTTCAGACTGACAAAGGTAACTTACTGAGTACTATATTATTTATGTTAGCAGAAGGGAAATGTAAATTATTGAGTGCTATGATATTTTATTTTAGTTAGCTGAAGAAAAAATATGATGTAGCTGTTCATTTTCTGGTACCGTTTGAAAGAAATCCATTGAATAAAAAGAAAAAATAGCTTACTTGCGACTAAGATGATATTTCTTCATTCTGAGATATTGTGAAATATTGGGTGTACTTTCAAGTTGCTCTTTTGCCAAGTTCTTTAGAAGTCCCCTCCACCATTTCTCAAGATCTTTTTCACACACTTTTTTTGGATAGCTCACTCGGTCGATTATTTTTTAATCGATTAAAGCCTCTACTATTTTTGTATTTCTTTTGAGGGATATATGGGCTCATGTCATATTAGTTTTGAGAATAAGTTGATATTTACCTATAAACTCTCCATCGGTGCTCCAGAGTCGCACAGTACAGTCTGTAGAGGAGCTGAGTAACACTGTATCTTCATCTATGATCTCCAAACTGGAAAAGAAAATTGCTGACACGTTTCAGCCAACTGTTTATAGAATAAACAAAATGCATACATTAAAAAAGCAATGGCAGTGCATACCTGGTGACAGTGTCTATATGGGCTCGCCAATAGTTCACAGCTATTAACAAAAAGACATTATTTTAGTAGGCCTGAAACACGATTTTAAAACAACAATTTTATGTATTTACTGTCACTTTTAAAACCATTACAAAAAAACCCATCTGTAGCTCTTCTCTTTTAATACTTGTTTTAAAATAAAACTGCATTTGGTGTATATTTTGGTTTACTGTTACAGAAACCAGGGCGAGAACTTTTGCTTTTGTTTTGAGATTGATGCCGCTTTCTAGAACATTTACTTTTCATTATTGTGTGCTCCAGGCTGTCTCAAAAGATGGACCAGAAATTGGTAACACCCGTGATATGCTACACATACCTTTATGTAAATGGCTAGCCCTGACATAACTGATTAGCTGGTTGGGCATGCATTATGTATTTTGTATTTTATAACAGCTGTAGCTGTAATTTCAGTCACAATGAGCAGATATGACTGACTTGGAAAGAGCACATAGTAGGGAGGGATTTGGGGTGCTGTTGTTTCTTAACATTAGGCTGTGAGATTCTGGATGAAAGACTTTGCTGCAGGTTTCCACCCCAGCTTCCCTGAACGAATTATAGTTGTTCATCATAGATAAATGTTTACATATGCCTCCAGAAATGTGAACGCTTCACTGCAGACAGTGTCTCTTGCTGGCGGATTGCTCCACACCCAAACTGATCTAACAGGAGTTTTACATTTTTTTGTTCAAACCCTGTAAATATCCTCCTAATGCAGTTTAATTCTTGAACTGTATTTAAAAAGAAATGCAACAATAACACATACAGTTTAAACTCATGAATCCAGCCCTCAATTACTTGTCCAATTCAGATGTCCATCATAATGGCAACTGGCAACAGCAGAGTGCTACTGTACATGAATTCATATGTCATTTTAAAAACCATTACACTGGCAACAGCAGAGTGCTACTGTACTTGAATTCATATGTCATTTAAAAACCATTACACTGGCAACAGTAGGTGAAGGATATCCGAGTGTAGACTGTATTGTACACAGTTGTTTGTATTTCTTTAGGACAATGTATATCAAATGAATTGGGCCTACTTTTAGGTGGTCCTTCTTCAGGTCCTTGAAGAGTAAACTCCTGAATATCATAAACATACACATAACCGGCCTGGTCCGCTGCATAGAGCAAGCTGTCATCAGCAGTCACAGCAATGCTTGTGATATGCACTTTCATCTTGGACTGAAAATATATAATGTTAGAAATAGGCATTTAATACCTGGATTCAATATATCTATTGCCTGGCCACTTCATTTTCTCTGTAACTCTTTCCTTTTAAGAGGTCAGATATAGACTGCAGAAAACTGGTTTTAGTCTGGTTAAAAGGACAGTTTTCATTTTGGTTATTCATTTTTAGAACACATTGTTTTTGTTTAATTGCATGCAGATGTTTATTGGACAGCAGGGGTCTCGGCTTATAACATTTCTCATTTCCAGTGCTTAAAAACGTGGTGTAAAAGATGTAAAAACAAACACTTTTTTAGGACTGTCTTATATTGCACAAGCTTGTTATTTGTAATTTAATAGATGAACTTATTTACTATTCCATTCAAGCGCTGCTCTCATGGTTTGGTTGAGGATGTGAAAACCCCTTCGAGGCATCTCTTCACACACTCCATGTTCAATGCTCCTTTTTTTTTTTGTTCACCACCTGCAGTGAAATCTGTATCTGCTGAGCAGACCGAAACCTCAGTTTTATGTTTACTTTTTGAAGAATGCTATTTAGCATTTTAGACCCTTAGGCCATTCTGAATGCTGTTAAACTGCTAGCTTGCCCTGGTCATCGTTGGTGGTTGTGATGATGTTAAACTGGTCCTTCTGGTTCAAGAGACGTGACTGAAAAGCTGGTATTGCTGCTCACAAGTAGGTTCTGGAATTTTCAGCAGGGATCCCTCACTTGAATGTAAATCTCTCACCTATTTTTTCATGGTATACAAATATGTTCCTGACAAGTTGGTCTCCCTAACTACTTATTAAAGGATCCCAATCGCTATACTCATACTTACAGCTTGAAATGTGGCAAAGTGTTTGCCTTCACCGAACAGACTCCAGAAATTGATGTAGCCTTTGGAAAAACAAAGAGTTCATGTACTTTTTAGTTTAAAAGAAGTTGTACTATTATTTCAGTGGCATTTACATCAGTCTGAAATAGTGCACTTAACTCCACTGGAGTTATTCATAAATAGTATACATTCACACTTCTTTAGACTCAACCATGTACTTATACTGCTAAACATGTGTTAGCTGTGCAGTTGTACCTACAACCCCTACACCAAGTTATACTGACAGTTCACAACTCAATTAGACACAACTTATGTGCCATGGGTCACTTCAAAAACAACACATCTCAGGTTACTAAAGTTCTTCCACTCTCATTGCCTCCTTCAACCTGAGTAAGCTACTGTTCCTGCACTGAAACAGCCACTGCTGAGCTCACAACATCTGTCCTTGGTATAGGTGTAGAAAGACGGACCAGGATTTTCAGTGACGGGCCAGCTGAGAGAATTCAAATGCTAAACTCACGATTTAAATTGGTTCTTAATTAGGGCAACAGGTTAAAGAGAGGGTTTCATGTCTTTGGAAGAATGTAGTACAGGTTTGCATTGCCTTGTCTTTCTGCACCAGGTAAAGAGCGTGGCTGTCCTTTCTATTATTATTTGTTTATTTAGCAGACGCCTTTATCCAAGGCGACTTACAGAGACTAGGGTGTGTGAACTCTGCATCAGCTGCAGAGTCACTTACAATTACGTCTCACCCGAAAGACGGAGCACAAGGAAGTTAAGTGACTTGCTCAGGGTCACACAATGAGTCAGTGGCTGAGGTGGAATTTGAACCGGGGACCTCCTGGTTACAAGCCCTTTTCTTAAACCACTGGACCACACAGCCCCCTATAACCACAAAGAAAGAAGGAACCTTTTCTCAAGTTTACTAATGCTGGCTGTGTGTAAATACAGTATTCCCACGGTAACCAGATGATGCTACTTGGTGATTCCATATATCGCATTCCTCATGAGACCCCAGAAAACAATAACGACAAGAGTAGACTTAATGGAGACGGAACTCCCAACAGACTGAGCTGACCAAACATAATTGGCACTCAATTATTCAAAACCTAATTATCCGAAACTAATCAAATTTCATATCTCCATATGCCAAATAAATATAGTATTAGTCACTGCAACTTTGATTATCTGGAGCTCCTGATTATCAGCACAAAATGTGCATCTACTCAACAGCAATTTTCATAAGGTATTAACTCCTGGGTTGCAGAGATATATGGGCACACAACTTACATATTATGAAGCAAAGGTTTTTACTTTAAACTACCATAAAGCTTTTCTCAAATTATAATGCAGCCAAAGTGGTACACACCTTGAGGTCCATTGGATACTAGAGAGGCAGCAGGTCCCACTTTCAGAGCACGTGTTTTCAAGAACACTAAGTTTGAAACACTTTTATCAATGGCTGGCAAAAAAAAAAAGACAGGAGTTCAATGGTGGTCACTGAAGGTTGGTTTTACAAATACAGTATAAATACAGTATATCTAATCCAACTGTTACATACCAAAATATCTATATTACCTGTGTTGCTTGATTATGTTTTTCCAGCTCTGTACAGTAGTAATCTAATACAACTAGTATTGTGCACAGGTACTGTTTATTGACAGAAATACAAAAGAAATTTGATTCCCCAAATGACGCTGGTTCCTAAACGTAAACAAATACTTTACTGATCTCGCCTGTGTTACGTATTGTCTGGAAACTACTACTCAAGAGGTGCTCCTAGCACCTAAACAAAGAGTTCATTGTAAATGAATGTAAACACATTATCTGAGGAATTTCAGCAGGAGCTACTCAGAGTTATTGAAAAGATAATCATTGCTATTGTTTCTTTGTTGTTCCTTGCTAGTTGTGTAACATTAGATATTTTGCCCACGTCTTGTGATGCAGTTCCTAAATGTGAGTAATACACCTTCATGACGTTAACAATAATTTAAAAAACCCTACCTTTCCCATCACTGCACTCAGGTGGTGTAGGAGTATACAGACGGCAGTATGCATGTCCAGAGATCATGTTCCACACAATGATTTCTCCATTATAACTTGAAGTAGCTAGCAGAGTTGGAGGGCACTGGGCAACACACAGAATATCTTCTGTGTGGCCACGTCTCTAGGGAAGGAAGATATGTCATCAATGTCAGTGTGGAGAGCTGCAGTTTCTCATCTGTGACCATGTATCACCACAGTATATCAACATCAAGTAAGGAAATATAGAGACCGTGGCTGTGATAAACAAAATTACTGTAGTCATGCTTCTGCAAGGTCGACTGTTCCTGCTCAGTTGTATTCAAAGACTAATCGAAATGTTGCCAAAGAAGTTTATTTTATTATTGCTACATATTCTACCATTGACTGTTTTTATAGTTATGGATATGTATATTTTTAGCTTCTCAACATTCATAGAAATATTACAAGTGTTAGAATTGTATTAAAATAACTAGTAACATTGCAAGTATAACATTATCATGTTTTCTTTTTGAATTTACCAGGTCATCCTGCCAGTGTGGTTGAGGATTCTGAATGTGATGAAAGGCATCTATTGAATCCTATGGTAAATGAAAAATGAATGAATAAATGAGCAAATTCGTGTTACATAGTTAATACAGCTCTGGATACCATGTCATGAAGGAATGAAGGACAGTCTGGAGTATTTCTGAAGTCATGCCAAAACTATCCAGATGACTTCTCTGCTGATTTGTGGTGCTGAGGATGTGACAATTTGGTATCCATTTAACTCAGTTACTCACAGTATATATTGGTATCCCTGAATAGATTATCAAATATAGTCAAGGGATTTTAATGGGAAAGCTGTCTCACAAGTGAAGTGGTACTCCAGAACTATCCGTTTTCTAAGAATTGCACCTGACTGGTTTTAGGGCATATATTGCCCATTTAACCCCAATCAGAACTTTGTTTACTAAACTTCTTGGTATCTCTAGATACATAATCACTGCCTCTTAAACAGGCAAAGTATTTTAATAATCAATAAGTGGCACCTCAAAAACGGGACGGCCAAAACAGGCAAAACAACAAATTCTTTGTGTTTATTTCAGCTACATTATTATAACCCACAATACTTACAAAATATATGTCAATTTTACGATCCCAGCCAACAGCCATGACATACCTGATGAAGATATAAAGTGAAATTTCTGTATTATCAAATAAGGGTTGCAACTTGATAGTGAAGCAAGTGCAGCCATCAAAAAACATCTAAGAAGCCTACAAGGAGGAGAAACACTAAAACACTTACGTGTTTCTGTTCATTGCCACGTAAATGCAGTCACAGACTTCATCACTTTTACCTTCTGGGAAGATAAGAACAAAGGTACTCCAGCAGCGCCAATGGTACTGCATGAGTCACTGGTAGAATGGTACCAACAGTTTAACATATAGAACACAGTGTTAAGAACCATATCACAACCAGTGTGCAATATCCATTGTGTCGCTGATAATGCTGTATTCTGCTACTGGTTCTTCTAGAGTTCCTTCAAAGTAATATGTTAGTATTGTAACTGGGCCCTGGGAGCAATAGTATAAAACATAACAAATACTGTACAGCCATGAGAGGATGCTGTTAAATCCATCACCTGCCGAACTATTCTACCAATGTATTATTCCTGGTGTAACACAAATGCTTCTAACCTTTTGTTCTAAATGTCCCTGTAATGTATGTCCTCACATTGTACTCTACTCTGTGCTGAGTTAGCAATAGCAGACTTAAATAGAAGCGAAACCAGAGTGCGTGAAGCAACAACAAAGTAAGAATATATGTGCTGAAATGAAAATAAACTACTGCTGCTGCCCAAACAATAAAGGACAATAGACTTGTATATCTGCAGACGTTTGAATATCAACAGGGATGGCAAGAAATGGGCAAATAACTAAGCAGAGCTACAGTACTGTGTAATGCCAGCAATAGAATTGAGTACTGTAGTACCGAAGAGAACATCCAAAGGGAGGTGACCTTTAGAAAATCCTTTAGGTTACCTAGTCTTCAATTTATGTCTAAAGTGACTGCTAGCCCAATATTTGAACAATAGTTCTGAGCTCAATTGCAAACCCTGTAATATTAATGTACAGTTTACAGAATAAAATATTTCTCTAAACTTACTGTTGTATAGTATGTGCTGTATTATAAAATAAACCAACATACCCTTTTTTAAAGTGCGCAAACAGTGACCATTGTTGTAATTCCAAATTTTTAGGCACCCATCCCTTCCACCAGTTACAAGCCTGGAAGATAATTAGACATTACTGGGCATGCCAGTGCTTATTGAATATTTTTCAAAAATGTGCTCTCAATAAAAACACAGACATACCTTCTACCACTCATGTCAAAGGTCATACAGGTTATAGAGGAATCGCCATGGGCACCACAGAACTCGAACACTTGCCTTCCAGTCTCATAATCCCACACTTTCACTACCTTTAAAGAATACAAAAGTCACTTAGGAAACACAACAAGGAAAGACAACTTAATATAGTCATTTTCTGTTTTACTACATTACCTCTAAAGTTAAATGTTTCAACAATGGTACCCGACAGGAGGAAATTACCAGTGACTGATCAGCTGTGATGGTATGGGTTTATTTTTCTGAACTAGTCAGTAATTCTGGTAATGTCTTTCGATGCATAGTAAAAGCATATTTATGCATGGACAGCAAAGTAATTATGATAAGTATGACCAAACATTCATAATATATGCTCATGAAGACTTCTGAAATGAGTATATTTACTCCAAATCCACATCCTGTATTAAGTTTTGAAAATCAGTCTCGTTGCTGTTATTGTGGCTGTATTCAATTCTAACAGCTCATTAGTGTTATTAATCATTGTAATGTTGAAGGGTCAATAAATAGTGATTAAAAAGCAACACAATGTCTACTTACAGATCCTTCTGTACAGCTGACCACTTGTTTGAACTCCTTGTTGTAGGCACAGCACAGAACTGGCTCTTTATGGGAAACAATCAGGTGAGGTTGAGTCTGAGGCCTAGAATGTAAAAAATACAATTGCTCTGTGTGTAATTTGCAGTATACACTTGCATTAAATATATATAAATGTAATAGGTGATGTACTTGATGGGTGTTGTCTGAAATTCCATGATTTAGAATAAAGTTTACTAATCTGTAGTCAAAATAATAGAGACTACCCACTTCATCCTCAATGGCAGAAGAGCTATAGAATCCGTAGCAATGTAAAGAGATTTAACGGCTGGTGCATAAAGACAGGCCGAGACATCCCCTCGAATTCGGCTGGCTTTGGCATCAGCTGAAAACAGACAGGACTGATCTTGAAGGTCCCAAATCTGCAATACAAAACTTAAATTTAAGTCATTTTTACAATTTAAATGTTCAAAAATAACAACAAATATTCTTATGATTTACAGACAGTTAAAAATACCTGGGCTTCAGCAGGTTTATCGAATGCAGGTAACAGCAACTAAATCACTTTGGAATGGATTTCTCAGTAGGCTAATCTCCCATTCCCAAAAATTACCTGCATTCGATAAACCTGCTGAAGCCAAGTCTAATCACAGCACATATATAGATAGAAAATATATGTATATTTTAATGCTGTTCTCTTCTTACAAGGTATTATTATGTGTTTATTTAGCAGACGCCTTTATCCAAGGCGACTTACAGAGACTAGGGTGTGTGAACTATGCATCAGCTGCAGAGTCACTTACAACTACGTCTCACCCGAAAGACGGAGCACAAGGAGGTTAAGTGACTTGCTCAGGGTCACACAATGAGTCAGTGGCTGAGGTGGGATTTGAACCTGGGACCTCCTGGTTACAAGCCCTTTTCTTTAACCACTGGACCACACAGCCTCCTATGAAAGGATACTACCAAGTATAACCTTGGTGAGTTCATATACAGATCAGAACCAACAGGAACCAGTGAACTAACCTTGACAGTATTGTCGGTGGAGACGGAGAAGATTCTGTTGTCCTCTGTGGAGATGTGCAGATGAAAGACTGGTGCACAATGGCCTTTCAGCATTCCTGTTGGTTTCCTATAATCAAGTAAAGTCTTCCTTTAAGAGGTTGACTGAAACACATGTCAAGTGCATTGAAGAAACTTTGATGTTCTGCTCCTTACCCGGGTACATATGGATTCCACATCCTAATAATCCTGTCCATTCCGCCGGTCACTATTAGGTTGTGGTCTTTACAAAAATCAAAGCTTTTCACTCCCTTGTGGATTCGAAACACAGTCTGATCACTGTCTGCTCTCCTCAGTGGAGGTCCCCTTTTTCCCTTTCCCTCTTTCCAGATGTCCTTGATTTCTTTCATCTGTTGTTCTAAGTTAGTGGTTCCTAGGGTACAACCTTTGAAAACAACACATTTTTGTTCCATGTTTTTAGGTCGTTTTTACTTTTCTGTTACTGTTGTCTGTATCTGACTGTTAGCTGATGAACCAATCTTTGATGTCCTTATTTCAGGTTACAAGAAGGAGTTCAAACTGGTGGTCAAGTGGTCAGTTGTACAGAAGGTTTTACCTCCTCTATAGTATAGTATAGAGCTGATAGAGGTGTTTGCTAACCTAAGCATAGTTATATCTAGACAAAGTCTTAAATAATATCAGAAGGGGCTGCTCTGGAGTGGTATACTTCCAGAGACTGTGTATATTAAGGGTTAACAGTTCAACTGCACAATCTACCAGTACATGTATGATAATGGGATTTGATGCTAATTAAGGGTAGGGAATGAAATTCAACCTTTAAACCTTTAAAGGGATACTTTCTGTCATGTTCCTAATCTTTTATTTATTACCTGTTTAATACCCTATTGTGTGTATATATTGTACAAGTACTGCTGTTCCTGTGGAGATTATTTTTTGTGGATACATTTCCAATTTATTCCAGTTTAAGATTCCAAGGCTGACCATGGGGAAGTGAGATGGTGAAGCATATTAGCATTGCGCTGTGCAGTGAAGCCAACAGCTGAAGCAGTGTCACACATATTAGTGCTGCCCAATGCAGCTAATATGCTAATCACCACAAACCCCCCTTTTCAGAAGCATGTATTGCTAGAATAGTTCTTAAGCATGGCAAATAATGATCAGAAATATATTAAAGTCAGAAATGAAATATTAGAAAAATTTGATATTGGTTTAAGATCAACTAGAATGAACAAAATAAAAAAAACAAAAAAAAACAAAACATACCTATAACTAAAGCGGTAGACTCGTGGTTAGAGGCAGAGATAACAGATCGGATGGAATCATAATAGTTTAGCTGTAATAAAAGGCAAGTTGAACATTAAAAGAAATTTAAATTCAAGAATCATTCGAATTGGATTACAATTCTGTTCTTCCCATTTCAACATCGAATGTTACTGTCAATAACTGTCAGTAATGATCTTAATGAATAGCAAGCATGGTACAAGAGATGTACAAGAGCTTCAGAACTTGCATGCCATTGCATGGATATTATGCAGACCTATAAAACACTCATAAAATATGCTGTATACAAGTACATTGATAAAGATTACTAGTGGAACCGTTTGTCAAATAATTGAACTAGTTTCTCTTTAGTGTGGTTGAGGTATTACCTGAGTTACCCAGTCTTCGTGTACCTTCCACCGCATGTATATTATGTTGGGAGAAAGAACAGCGTTTTCTATTCCAATGTTAGGTACGTTTTCAACTTTTGGTAGCTTCTTCCATGTTCTGCCAATTGAAAGTCAATTAATTAGAACAAGAGAATTCTACACTTCAGGTCCTTATTTCCAGTGTACTGCACATTTCCAAAAAGTCTACATTCATAGCAAAGAGGATTAGCAAGTGGAGCTATTTATTGTATGGTTATCAACACGTGATAATATAGCGAAAAGACAATTGTTATACCTTTTTAACTGTATTTAACTAGAAAGAAACTACTCAGAACCTTCTTTGTATTGGTCCTTCCTGCAACTACGTTATTTCTTGCTAGATTTAAACCATCTGAAAATGTTACTTTGCCTTGCTTCTAAATAGGACCCTGTCTATTAAAAAAAAGTAAAAGCCAAGGTCTTATAATCCATTTCTTTGCATTCTATGCTATAGGTCAACCCACTCCCGAAACCAAAAGATCACCGGCACAACAGAAGGACCAGTAATAGTTGCAATAGTTAATATAATGTAAGATGGATTTTAAAGACTATCACTCATTTCATCTAATGCATTCATTAACTAGGTGCATTCTATGATAAGGTTAAGCTTAATATGTTTTACACACCTTAATGTCTCTCCAACTGAAGTCATTATTAAAATGTTCACTGATCCCTGGAATATGAAATTGTTTGACAATCAATAAACACAAACAATATGGATGATATGCACTTTGAGAATGGATGCATTTTTATCAATCGCCTGCCTGTCTAGTCTACTGTTCAGAATCCTATCATTTAAGAAAAAAACTAGTATCAAATAAAAAAGTGATATGGGACCATTTATTTCAATTTTAACATCCATTATTTACAATGCAAACTAATGTTTTTAAGTGCTGAGAAAAAAGGGGAAGGGCAATAGGTTACAATGATGAGGCAGTTCAATGGAAAAACAGTTGGTTGCAATACCCATAATGGATCACAGAATACAGCTGTGTACCAAGTACAGTATGAAGACACAATCTCAGTCTGCTGTCTCTATCATGTAAAACCTTTAAAAGACCCCTAAGTATGGCAGACATATTTGGTCAATGACAAGGTTGCCCCGTCAATATCATTTTTTTGTTTTTTAAAGTGCGCCATGGGTTCATTTTTATTGAATGATACCAGTAATCAAACTTGACCTACAGAATAACTGAATGCAGTTATATATTCAGCGAATGTAAAGACATCTCAAAAGCATTTGTTCTTCATCTTGAAACCACAAAGTCTCATGACCACAACATGCCAGCCATATTACTCCAGGTCACATCTGTAAATGTTCCATTTTGCCTGAGAAGTTTTCATAACGCTACAATATGAAGTCCGTACCTCAAACGGTTCATGAGATAGGAGATAGCAGCTCTGGATTTACTAACACATGGAATATGTGTGCCCTCTTAAATCAAGGTAAGATCTTTAAAGGACACTTTAAAGGATAAACAGGATCATTACCTGGTCATCTCCATAAAGAATCATGCATTCATCAAGGCCTGTGGAACTGCACAAACGAAACAACAACATCATATTTTTTTATATTGTTCATGTGTACATTAATGCTATGAATTTTGCAGAAAAGTTTTGTAGTTCCTCACCAGTAGTTTAACCTTAGAGGAACAGTCTCCAATCCACTGACTTGACAGTATGGCTCTAGAGAGGACAGCTCATATAGTTGGATTTCTCTGTCTCTGCATTTGAACACAATTTGATTAGTGTATAAATCATAACTTTTGTTCAAACACTATTTTGAATGAATTAATGAATACATAAATAAGTAAATACATCTATCATTACAAAGAGGTTTTCTGAAAAATAGTTAATTATCTACTGTAATCTCATTTATAAATATTGTATAATTAGCACTGGAGTGATGAAGAAAAGGGTGGAGGTGGTGGAAATCTTCTGTCCCACAATACTGTATATATGTATGTGTTTATATAAGGAGTTTGTTAATATAACTTATAGTTAGTTAAATAGGTAATGTGGGGGTTGTGGGTTCCATTGAGGAATGCAGGGCTGAGACACTTTTGTTAAGGCACTGGTAGGAATGAAGAAATGAATTAATTACGTGCAATGCACAGTATAAAAGTTGAAGATAATGAGTTTGTGTGAGGTCACCTACCAGACAAGTATGGGACATGCTAGCAGGGCAGTTTTTAGGGTTATATTTTAATTCATTTTGAAGCTAAGCACTTTTTTAAAGGTTTCTACAACATGTTTATTGTTAACACCGGATTAATTATTTAAATTAAGAAGTGATTTTTATTTGGAAACTTCCATCTCCTGTGACCATTTTTGAAAGACATTATATTAAAGTTGGAGTACTCTGTTTCACTGTCAAACATCTTATCAAAAAACTATACATACAATTTCAGTTTTTCCGATAGTGCCAGGGTCAACTTTTTCATCTGAGGTCTCTGGATTAAAAATTATTTCAGGAACCCTACAGATAAATATTATTGAGCACTTCCCAATGGCCCTGTGTGATGTGACTAAATTTGCCAAATAAATGTAATAGAGTTTAAAAATGTGTCTTTAAATTTATTTTCACTTCCAAAAAATGCTATTTTAAACATCTCTACTGTTATGAGTTTACATGTTTGCCCATTGTTTTTAATAAATAAGTCACATGTACTGAGGCTGTTTATCCACTTGAGTAACACCTGACATAGGTCACATAATCACACATACATTATAATAACAAGTCACAAGTAAAAGCATACCCTGTTCCCAGAATGAGCTTGTTGTATGGTGGCATGGTGGTAAAATCAGTTACCCACTTTGGTTTTCTGTTTGTTGGTCTGTCCTGCAGAAAAAGAAAATAAAAGCCTGAATATCTTTAATGAAAATGCATATCTGAAAGAGTACAACGTATTTCCAGTTCCAAATTACATAAACTAGAACTATGTATTCCAGTATTTGTAGCTATTACCTTATATATACAACTTCATAGCATCTACACTGGTTGCTAAATAAGCCTTATGATAATAAATATGCACATACATATAGGAACCAAGTGTTTACCTAACTCACTAACTGTACAAAAGTGTATCCATATTGGATCAATGTTGAAAACGAGTGTACCAGTATGACAATGACCTCTGTGACTTATTTATTTCGTGGGATATGGATGGTGCATAATGAATGGACATGCCTAGCGCTGTGTGGCTGCTGATAATTAACCCAACATCAGTATTAAAATCTGCAATTCAAATAAAACAATGTCATTAATGTTACTTGTAGTACACTGCCATTTCCTATGTAGGCCTCCCATTAAGGCTATTGAGAGAAGCATTTGAATTAGGACCTCTTTCCTTACTTCTGTTTCCTAGGGTCCTTCGATGACCTTATAAATGAGTTATTTAGTCAAAGACTCCCAGCCTGCCTTTAAACCATCTTACACTCTATTCCTGCTTTTTAACTAACCAGTTGCTACCCTATAATAAATGGGTCACTGAGGCCCTTTGAAAATCAATGGATTCAATATCCAGTCTGAACCTACATCGCACTGATGATGCAGTTGACCTCAGGAATAACAAGTAGGTGCTCTTATATTACTTCAGAATATTCTGTTTTAAAAACAAAGCACCTGTTTGCATGATGTGGATTTCTTTAGCACCCATGGGGCATCAGACCTTCACAAGAAATAAGCTTTAAAGAACGTAATTAACTTTAATGGACTATGATTTAAAAATGTAACCTTTGCATTGATATGTTTGTTTCCTGCCAATGAAGTGCCTTGCTGGATCTGACAGCATTCATGGCTGTGACAGAGCTGCACTGAAACTGGGATGAAGACAGTAAAGTATGTTATGGTGTACACCTGGAAACAGTGCTATCACTGTTGTAAGACATGATAGCTTTCTCCCATACTTCTTATAAAAACAGGAAATTAACCCTACGGCAGTGGTTCCCAAACTGGGATCTTGTGACCCTTGGGGGCAGCTATATGGTTTCAGGGGAGCACATACAGAAATATTTTCTCCCAAAAGACCCTGAAACATGACAAAGCAATGTTCCTCCAGGCTAGGCGATCATTTTGTTTACATGAATGCTGCTGTTAGGACCGTGGGGTGATTTAGAATGTAACACATACAATCTTGACAGCAGTTCTATGATACATTTAGAATTTCTATTTCAAATTTACTGTGTTACCATACAACAAAAGACAGTGCTTTTAGAAGAAGAACATTTCAATTTGTTTTGGATTCATTGGGTGGGAGTACTCAGTCAGTACTCCTAATTTCATGGGGGCCACTGCCCCAAGCAACCCTTGGAAAACAATGCTTCATACTCCTCCCCTGATAGGCAACCCTTTTGACGAGTTGTCATTGTTCACTGCTGTTGGCTGTATACTTACAAAGACAGTCTTGCTTCTCTTTAGCTTTAGCTGGGGACACCAGTAGTTGATGTTCCCGTCCTCTCTTACAGTTATAAATGTGTTGTCAGGTGTTGAGCGGATATTGAGAACAGGGTCCCCATGAGATATTTCTCTTATAGTCGCAGGAACTGCAAAGGTGATCTCTTTCTTCCGGGTGTCAGACTCTTCCTTCTCTGCATACTCCAACTGCATGTACGTGCAAAACTCATTCTGTTAGGGGACAGCAGTAGACATTTCAGTCATGACTAGCAATGTGAAGCAGCAAGCTATGAATCCAGGGTGTTTTAGAAGTCTGGAATCAAATCCAATTAGAAAATCATCGACAAATGTAAATGAAAAACCAAATCCATAAAGAAGCACAATATAGGGAACAGTTCAAGCAATGAAAAATTTAAACTAACATTAAGAAATTGTGTAATTAAATGTGTTAATACTGCCATCTTTCAGTATGCAATACAAAATGTATGTAAGTATGCTGTTTATGCAACAAAAAAACAAAAAAAATCAGTATTGTACTGAATGAAATTAGTGACAGATGTTTCTAAGTTTAATTTAAGTTTAGTGAATGACAACTGTAGAGAATCACATTTAAATTCAACACACATAATATGCAGTAATCGTTTTAATTCGCATCTTGTAGTCTTTTTTTCTGTAATTTAAAATAGAAAATTAGCTAAACTATAAACAAACATGTTTAAAATTAACAGAAAATATGTTTTAAATAAAATGTTAAACTACTAGAATTAGCTAAACACAAAAATCTTTTGATCTTTTAAATGGAATCTTACCCACTGAATTTTGCCCTTTGCAGAATAATCAATCTTCTTAAACAACTCTTCTACTTGCTCATCACACTAATAATCAAAAAAGAATATCACATGATGACATAATATTAACATAATATATACATTTTTCAACTGTGAAGGGCAATTTTATTTTGGAGGTTCCTCAGAATAATATTACAAGTGATAAAGTTACTTTATAAAATGCATATAAAAATAAGTGTGTCACAATAAATACCTTTCTTATGATTACATTCACAGCCCTTTCTCAGAGTCTATCTCCATTACCTTCTGTTCAGCATTCCTCTTTCCCACTGTAGCCATCATTCGTGACTTTTATTCTTTCTAATAAAGCAGTTGATATCCCATGCATTAAAAAGCTCTGGAACCGTGATTCCCAAATACAATACCAGCTGAGGAGTTTGAATGGTTGGTATGAGCAACGGCAGAGGTAGCAGTACAGGAGAAGTTTTTGTTCTGCTTTTGTTGTGTAAGCCAGTCAATCAGTGCTTTCAAAGTAATAGATATTGAATGGCTTAAATTCCAAGGTTATGGTCACAGTACTGGGCTGTCATTTGGTCTACCCCCTGCCTAAAGTCAGCTACTAGCCAAATATAAGAAGGCTTGATTAAAACCATTATCCGACCCAGTGCAGTATGCTGTAAAAATGTCAAATTTGAGTACAGGTTTATAGTTTGTCTGCTCTGGCAAATAACATTCCCATGACCTAAAGTTATATTTGTTGGCATTTTGCTACTGTTTCCAACACGTACAGTCCCACGTAGTCCTAAGCACTTCTTAATGATTCGCTTGAAGTGGACCTCATCCAAAGATCTCCTGCCATTCTTTTCAAATTCCTAAAGCACAGGGAGGCAAGCGGTGCACTCGTTAAAACTACTCCATTGAGATGAACAGTGAAAAAAAAGCATTGAAAAACGGGAGTGTACACTGATGGTTAATAGCACAGGGGATTCACATTGGTTGTTAAACTTAACAAGTAAGTACCTTTTCTTGTCTTGGTTTTATTTTAATTGAATTCCCAAATGGCCTGCAAACAGCTTAGATTACACATGAAATTAACATCCAAATGCAGCTTTGCACAAGCAATATTTACTATTTTTTAAAGTTAATTTTTGACACCAAATTATTTGTTTTAATTACTTATTTAAAAGAGAACAAGTTACCTCGGTGGATAACAGTAAATTAACTCTAATCAAACGTAGGATAGTAAAGGGGGGTTATAGCTTAAATTGTCTCTTTTTGTTATTTTTGTATATATCGCACATCTCTCACATGGCTAACTCATTTTTCCTTTTTTGAAACAAGAAATAAACAGTCTACATTATTATGGGGTTGCTGTAATTCAGAGTGTAGCAATACTAAGCAATACCTAGCCCAAGGCCTCTCTGTTCAGGCAGAGAATGATTATTCCATACTTCCATTGCCCTGCAGGGACGAGTCTCTTACTGGCCCAACTGTGCCTTTTCCCTTGATATAAGCAAAACATGAAAACATGTACCTCAAAAGCCGCCTTGAGTTTCTCAAGATTTCCAAGTGATACTCTTTCTTCAATCTGTTGAAAACAAAAATGTGTCATTAAAATTCTATTTTTACATGTGCACCTCAGTATTCTTTGAGCTCATCCAGTCGTTTGGATCTCAACTTCTTCTTATCTTATAACACCTACATGCATGCTGTTCAAGGAGGCAGACATTCAAATAAATCACAAGCACAATGAAAAAAAAAATCATGTTGACAGGGAATATTTTCTACAACTCAATGCCAGTTTTCATTTTGCAAAACAACCACACTCAAATCCAACACTTTGTGCAATCTTTAACTCACCAGCCAGTTAGTAAACTCTGAGCACTACAAGGCAAAGGTAAAAACCTGCATGAATACAAATGCAACTTTTTCTCCTTTCCTCCTTGACCAATAGCACATTTCTGCTAGTCACTATTGCAGAAATCCATATTAGGGGCTCAAATGAAGAACAGAAATCCCAGTATTCATTAGCAGCTTATGGTTATACAGTATTTTAAAATGGGCTAATTATATGTTCAGGAATACAATTTAGTAAGCAAGGGGTTTGAATGGGGTTAAAGGGCAAACAATAACCAACCCTGATCATTTTGCATCACTAGAAAATTAATGTTGCTGTAATACTGAAGTAACAGTCAAATTCTTCAGTGTTATCAAAATACCTTATTGAAATGTGTGTCAAAGGAGTTCTTCTAGAAAATGTAGTTCCCTTTCAAGTCGAAAATAACCATCAAGGTATGGGATATTGCCGTCAGGCAGTAGCGATTGGCTGAGCTTTTATAGCAAAGCTGCCGATAGGCCTCTGCGCGAGCTGCCACGTAAGCCCGCCCCCTTGGGAGCTTACTATACGCAGCGCGCAGAGACTCACTTCCTCTTTTGTCTTCAGCATTGGTAGCGGTAGGTTTTAGAGCCTGTAGCTGACTGTACTCAATAAGCTTAAAGCTTGAGAAGCTGGTTTTTGCCCCTTCTCCGAGTTTATTTCAGTTACACTCTTCGGAGTCGTTATTATTATTATTTAAGGATTTTATATATTGTGTATATTTTTATATATTTATATATTTCCTTTCACGCTTTGCTTGCATCGCGTTTCTCGTGGTCTCCCGTCTTTCCTTTATTAATTAATTTTGATTATTGTGTTGTGTTTTGGGTTGTATTAAAATATATATATTTCTGTGTGTATTTGTATATATTTGTGACGCACGTTGCGTTGGCCTTGGCCGCGCGCGTGTCTGCAGCCCCGGTCTTGCCTTGGCTAGACCGCGTGTGTGTGGAGCCTGCTCTGCTGTCTCCCACGTACTGCCTGCGGTAAAAAAAAAACAAAAAAAAAAAAAACCGCGTGGTAGTTGTACTGTGCCCACATATACTGTGTCCCAGTCACATAATCACCACCAGCAGTACTGCTGCAGCGAAAAAAAAAAAAAAAAAATCCCATTCACTACACAGAGGAAGACGACCACTAAGCCTCAATCCCCAGCACCAGCAGGTAAGTAGTGCACAGCATCAGACACTGTACCAGCACATAGCGTCTCCGCTCTGCGGGTCAGCTGACGCTTAGGCGTCTGTGCTAGCGTTCTACGCTCGGTACTCACGCTCCGGCGTGCTGCGCTTAGGCGCTTGGTGTCGGCACTTTGCCACTTGGTGCAGCGCTTCGGCGCTTGGTGCTAGCGCGTCTGCGCTTGGGGACTTCGGCGCATCGACGCTCGGTGCACGCACCTCGACGCTCGACGCTTCGACGCTCGGTGCACGCACCTCGACGCTCGGCGCTCGGCGCGTCGACGCCTCGACGCTCGGTGCACGCACCTCGACGCTCGACGCTTCGGCGCTCGACGCTCGGTGCACGCACCTCGACGCTCGACGCTCGGTGCACGCACCTCGACGCTCGACGCTCGGTGCACGCACCTCGACGCTCGGCACATCGACGCCTTGACGCTCGGTGCACGCACCTCGGCGCTTCGACGCTCGGTGCACGCACCTCGACGCTCGATGCTCGACGCTCGGTGCACGCACCTCGACGCTCGGTGCACGCACCTCGACGCTCGGCGCTTCGACGCCTTGACGCTCGGTGCACGCACTTCGGCGCTCGCTCGGTGCACGCACCTCGACGCTCGGCGCTTCGGCGCTCGACGCTTGGCGCATCGACGCCTTCACGATCAGGGCACGTCCACGCTTCGGCAACCATGTCCGGGTTCCACCGTTGCGTCACCTGCCAGGCAAAATTGCCAGCGAGCGATCCCCATGAGGACTGTGTGGCGTGTCTGGGGCCAGAGCACGCCGCATCCGCGTTGGCGGATAGGGCTTTTTGCCATCTTTGTGCTGGTTTCCAGACACGCACCCTCCGCCAAAGGGCGAAGAAAGCAGTGGGTGGGCGCTCTCCTTCCACTGGATCGTCCCACACCATTTCTGCCCCGCCGTCATCTACGGCGACGCCGCCAGGGCGGCTGCAGCTCTCCAGGAGCCCGTCCTCCCAGCTAACGGCGGGTCAGAGGTCCCCCACCAGACGCGCTCGGGAGCGCAGCCCCTCCCCTCGTAGGGTACGCCCCCGTCGGGAGTCTAGGTCGCACTCCAGATCGCCTCGACGGAGAGCACGCTCTCGTTCCCCTCGTCGGGACAGGCGATACAGAGACAGGTCGGGGGTGGCAGAGCTAACCTCCAAAATGTCTCAATTCATGGAGGTTATGATGGGGCAGCAGTCCATCCTCATGTCCTTAGCAAATGTGGTGCCTCCAGTCCCAGGACAACCGACTGGGCCCATTGCTAGTCAGCCAGTGGCCCCTCCACAACCTGCACCGGTCGTCGCTCCTCCAGTGCAGTCTCAAGGGGAGTGGGATATCGATGCGCTGTCTAGAGACGCATCTGACATCCTAGAGGGGGACAGTACAGAGGCTGAGGTAGCCTCCCAGCACTCTGAGGACGAGCTCCACGTGCTGGACACCAATGACCCTACGTGGTCTGTGGTGGACAGAGCAACCCGCCACTTGGGCGTCGAGTGGCCGATGGCGGAGCCGCCTCGGCGCTCCTTGTTTGAGTCGCCTTCAGCCCAGTCCAGTCAGTCCAGGATGCTTCCGGCATTCCCAGACTTTATTAAGGAGGTACAGTCCACCTGGGGGGCTCCGGCCTCTGCCCCGGCGACTTCTCACAAGGCCTCGGCCTTTAACATGCAAGGGGCAAGTGAGGCTGGGTTGGCGTCCTTCCCACCTGTGGACGCTGCGTTCGCCGCGTTGGTGAAGACGCCAACATTATCGGGGCTGACGAAAGATCCTGCATGCCCCAATAAGCAGTGCAGGACCACTGAGGTACACCTCAAGAAGGGGTACGCTGCGGCCACAGAGGCGGTCAAGCTCTCTAATGTGGCCAGCTTGCTGACGGTCTACCAAGCGGCATTAATCAAAGACCTGCCTGAGTGCCCTTCGGCGGCCCTCAGAAGCGAGTTGGGGACCGTCAGTCAACTGCTGGTGAAGCTGGCCCAGCTCAACGCGCGGGCTCAGGGCAGGAGCATCGCATCTCTGGTGGTGGCCAGAAGGCAGCTCTGGCTCTCGCAGGCGAGAGTGCAGGAACCTGATAAGGCCCCGTTGCTGGATGCCCCAATTACACCGGGACACACATTTGGTCCAGCGGTGGAGGAGATGCTGCAACGCTCCGCCAAGGCGCGGGAGGCGTCACAGCAGATGGCGAAAATGTGGCCAAAACCGTCGTTCCAGCCGAAGCGGCCTCAGGAACATCAGTGGCGCAGGGCACCACCACAGCACCAGCCACGGCCAGGGGGTACTAAGACCTCTCCCTCAAGCACAGCAGCGCGCGGTCAACCTCCTTTTTCAAGACCGCAGCGCGGAGGGTGGCGCCCTAGAGGTGGTGCCAAGCCACGCCCTCGGGGCTCTGGCCAGGCCCCTCGCGAACGAGCCCAGCCCAAACAGCCCTGAGAACACCAGGCAGCTGTTAACCCTCCCCTACACTGTCTCCCAGCTCCAGTTCTGGCAACAATGCACCAATGACATCTGGGTGCACAAAACTATATCCACCGGGTACACCCTTCAGTTCCAGTTAAAACCTCCCCCCTTTCGGGGGGTGGTCGTAACTGCAGTGAAGGACTCGGTTCAGTCCTCAGCTCTGAATGTGGAAATACAAGCATTGCTCAGCAAGCGTGCCATTCAACAAGTAGACCCTGCTCTGATCGACCAGGGGTTCTATTCCAAATACTTCCTGGTGCCCAAGAAGGACGGCGGGCTCCGTCCTATTTTAGATCTGCGAGTACTGAACAAATACCTGCGGGTGTTATCGTTCAGGATGCTTACGCACAGGCACATCATCCAGTCAGTCCGACACGGCGACTGGTTCACCACCGTGGACCTGACAGATGCGTACTTTCACGTTCCCATCTGCCCGGGTCACAGGAAGTATCTGCGTTTCGCATTCCAGAGCAGGGTATACGAGTTTTGTGTCCTTCCGTTCGGCCTGTCACTAGCTCCTCGAACCTTTTCGAAATGTATGGATGCCATTCTAGCTCCCTTGCGGGCTCAAGGTGTCCGACTGCTGAATTATCTGGACGACTGGCTCGTCTGCGCGCAGTCGAAGGAGCAGGTGGCACAGCACACAGTGATGGTTACAGACCATCTTCGGCGGCTAGGTCTGAAGATCAATTCAGAAAAGAGCCGCCTAGTGCCGAGCCAACAGACCGAATTCTTGGGTCTGCATCTGGACTCAGTGTCCATGGAAGCGACCCTGTCGACACAAAGAGTTGCCTCAATAGAGCGGTGTCTTTCCCTATTCAGGTTGAGACAAACAGTCAGCATGGAGCTGTGTCAGCGCATGCTGGGGTTGATGGCTGCCGCCTCACAAGCCCTTCCTTTGGGCTTACTACACCAGAGACCTCTGCAGGCCTGGTTCAATGCCTTCGCGTTGCATCCGCGGAGAGACAAACACCGCAGGCTAAGGGTATCCCAAGCCTGCTGGGAAGCGCTACGCTGGTGGAGAGTTCCGTCAAACCTCCGCCAAGGCGTACGCTTGGGTCCCATTTTCAGAAGGCAGGTCATCACGACCGACGCTTCCAACCACGGTTGGGGAGCAGTCTGGAACGGGACAGGGACCCGTGGAGTGTGGTCAGGACCCTGGAGGTCAGCCCACATCAACGCTCTGGAGCTCAGAGCGGTGGACCTCGCCCTCCGGCACTTCTTGCCAGTGCTTCTAGACAAGCACGTGTTAGTGCGGTCAGACAACACCACAGTAGTGGCGTATATCAATCGCCAGGGCGGATTGCGGTCCCCCAGTCTTCACCAGATGGTAACGCGGCTGTTGCTCTGGGCTCAACCGCGTTTAGCCTCTCTGCGTGCAGTTCATCTGCCGGGCAGAGTCAATTACGCAGCGGATCTCCTGTCCAGAGGAGGTCCTCTTGCGGGCGAATGGCGTCTCCACCCTCAAGTGGTGGAGCGCATTTGGGAATGGTTCGGCACAGCGCAGGTCGATCTCTTCGCTTCGCGAGAGACCACGCACTGTCCCCTATGGTTCTCGGTGAAGGACCTCGACAGCCCCCTGGGGGTGGATGCACTGGCTCACGAATGGCCGCCAGGGCTCCTGTATGCCTTTCCACCGATTCCGATGCTCCCCGCCTTCTTGGAGAAGGTCAGGGTAGAGCGAGCGACAGTGATTCTGATCGCTCCTCGGTGGCCTCGGAGAATATGGTTCCCGAGTCTAGTGCAGTTACTGCACGGTCGCCCGAGGGAACTCCCTTTGCGAGCGGACTTGTTGTCCCAAGCTCAAGGACAGCTTTGGCATCCGAACCCCAAACTCATGCAGTTGTGGGCTTGGCCCCTGAGCGGGAGCGCCTGTCAGCCTTAGGGCTTTCGACTGCAGTTATATCGACCATCCAGAGTGCGAGAGCGCCCTCTACTAGGTCGCAGTATGCGTATAAGTGGCAGCTGTTTCAGAGTTGGTGTCTGGCTGAGAGCCACGACCCAGTCTCCTGTCCTATGGCAGTAATATTGCAGTTTCTGCAGAAACTGCTGGATGAAGGGAAATCTCCTTCTACACTTAAAGTGTATTTAGCCGCCATTTCGGTTTGTCATGTACGCATTGACGGGTTATCACCTGGTTGCCATTTTTTGGCATCTCAGTTTCTGAAAGGCGCAAGACGCTTGCGGCCTCCAAGAACGACCAGTTTACCGTCGTGGAGCCTTGATGTGGTGCTAGAAGCCCTTACCAAGGCACCATTTGAGCCTCTCCACAGCGTGGATATGAAGCTCATATCTATTAAGACAGCTTTTTTGCTGGCTGTGGTATCAGCAAAACGCGTGAGCGAGTTACATGCACTTTCAGTGCATCCTTCTTGTACTCGTTTTGCAGGAGACGGTTCTAAGGTCTCCATGCGCCCTAATCCGGCCTTTTTACCAAAGGTTATATCCCCGTTCCACATGAACCAGTCAGTCGAGTTGATGGCGTTCCATCCTCCTCCTTTTTCTTCCCCAGAGGAAGAGCGGTTACACATGCTCTGCCCCGTGAGGGCATTGAGGTGTTATATGGACCGTACAAAGACTGTGAGGCAGACAGAACAGTTGTTCATATGCCATGGTTCTAGATCTTTGGGTCAGCCGCTGTCTAAACAGCGCCTTTCCCACTGGATAGTGGATGCTATTAAATTAGCGTATGAATCTGCAGGCCTTCCACCACCAGGGCAGTTGAAGGCGCATTCTACCAGGGGTATGGCGACATCCTGGGCCCTCTTTCGAGGGGTGCCGGTGTCTGATATTTGCGCGGCAGCCAGTTGGGCTACGCCGCATACTTTCATGAGGTTTTACAGGTTAAATGTACTGGATTCCTCTGCTCCACTGTTTGGAGCATCTGTTTTACACTCTACGACGCCTCAGGATGCGGACGTATAGAGTGGTTGATAGCATGGTGTTGACTGTTCCACCTTTAAGACAGGTGTCATTACGAGCATAGACGCTGAGGCGCAGCTCCGCATATGCCTAGATGTTCTGCCTACGCAGTTGCGTTATGACGTAAGTCTGTCCTACTGCCGAGAATCCTCCCTCGCGACGGCTTGGGTACACTGTTCCCATACCTTGATGGTTATTTTCGACTTGAAAGGGAACGATGGGTTGCGGATGCAACCCCGGTTCCCTGAAAGAGAAAATAACCATCAAGCCGCGTGGTCGCTTCAGAAGCCTTCACGGCCTGAAGAGCAAAAGAGGAAGTGAGTCTCTGCGCGCTGCGTATAGTAAGCTCCCAAGGGGGCGGGCTTACGTGGCAGCTCGCGCAGAGGCCTATCGGCAGCTTTGCTATAAAAGCTCAGCCAATCGCTACTGCCTGACGGCAATATCCCATACCTTGATGGTTATTTTCTCTTTCAGGGAACCGGGGTTGCATCCGCAACCCATCGTTTTGTGGTACCAGTGCACTTGTGATATTTGAGTCGACGATGACATATTATCATGATAAATGAATGAGTTAAAAATTAGCAACAAATAAGCACAATAAATGTCATCACGAGCACCAGACTAATGGGATTCTCACTTTGTTTTTACACAGTAATAACAGAGCCCTGCTAAATGTATTCAAAGTTTCAAGAAAATGCACCTAAGCTGATACCAATGACATCACTTGGATATCTTTGGCTCCCTAGCAACAAGAAGCCCTGGCAGCCCTTCAAACATGCATTAATAAATTACAAGGGATAAACATTAGTCATGCTTTGGCATGAAAATTAATTTGACTAATATTTATAGACTGCAGATGACATTTTTAATAACAAACTTCCTTCATGTTATGAAAAGATAATGCTTTTCTCTTCAGGTTACAAGTGGGAATTGAAGGCAAAGAACATTTCTTTCACAGACATCAAAACATAAGACATCGACTTAAAACATGTAAAAAATATCTGAAACACAACAACATCAAACTGAAAGAATCTGCTAACTTCATATGATGTAACACTGCTAGCTGGTATTCAGAACATCATAACAGCTGATTGCATATTATAATACTGCATTGACGTACTCTATTTAAAAAACATACATTTACAATTAAATGCATTTTCTCTTGCATGATTATTATTTAATTTGGTGTTATGTTCTTCCGCCAAAAAATGTTTTCTAGTTTTTTGTCACAAAAAAAAAAAATTATAAAAAATATAAAAAAATATATATAGGACTAGGTTTGATAAAGGTCCCGTAGCACTGTATGCAAACTTAGTCCCAGCTGTACAAAACAAAAACGGTATTTGCAACTGGATTAGTCTGTTAGAACAGCAACTTTGTTCATCAGTCCATTAACTGTTGCACAAATTTATACCAAACATTAAAAAAACTGAACTACGAACAATTCATATCATAATCTATATAGCCAAGCATGATAGCACCATATTATCTTTAAATGTAAAAACTGTACCTGCATATCCTTTATACTTTTTGAATAAGAATATTGCATTTTGACTCCTAGTGGAATACACACCTGCCTAAAGTCCTGCTGGTTTTAACCATCTCATTAATAATGAACTTAAAATAACAATAGTTCTTCTGCAGCGGTAACACATTTCAGATTTGTGATGACTGAAAGTGATGAGATGTGATGGAGTGATGGCTTTATTGTGTCAGGCCATCGCAATGCTCAGAGTGGCTATCCAGTTTCTTAGTGACGAGATAACAGAAGAGAATGAAACAAAAAAATAAATAAATTAAAGCAGTATCTTTAGTCAGGGCATTAAAGTTCATTAAGACAACAATTGGTTAAAGGTGTAGTACATAGGCTTGGTAACAGTCTTGCTGTGAGTGGGCCGCCACCTTTGGGAACCTCCTGGGTTAACTGACTTCCCTTAACCGGCTTGGAGTAACAGGCAGAACCAGGGAGGAAAAGGTGGGGAGCAGGGGTACAGCTTTTTTTTTTATATATAAATATCTTTTCAATAACTTGACCCCCCTTTTTTGCACTCAATTTGGAATGCCCAATTTGAGTGCCACAAACTTCCAATGGAGTCAGTGCTCCAACCTGCTTAATGAACTTCTGTTCCCACATCAGAGTGTGCCTTGTGACTATAAATAGATGTAAGGGTATGACATCATGTCAGTCTTAGCACCTCCGTGAGAAACTAATTTTTTAAAAAATATTTGAATGGAAATCCAATTTCTTGTCGGTAGTTATGAATTTACTTGCAATGGCAGCTGTAGGCAGAGTGGCACATTAGCCCCAAATACTGAGTCACGTGACGTACGCCTCGGCCAGTAGTTAATGGCTAACAAATCCAACATGGCTGAGTTGTTTGTCATGCCTATTGGTTACAGTATATGGTAAAATGTCTCTCAGGCCTTGCAGATTCTTGGTTGAAATGTTTAAAGGCTTGACCATCTACTCAGCTACCTGTATCATGTTTCCAGCATTTCATGGGTTTTTACTGGAGCAATCTCGGTAAAGTACCTTGCTCAAGGATACAGCAACAGTGTCCCCCCACCTGGGATTGAACCCACAACCCTCCAGTCAAGAGTCCAGAGCCCTAACCACGACTCTACACTTACACTCCCATGCCATCCTTTTGAACAAATATTTAGATTTTCTTCCTAATGTGGGTTTCTTTTCTTTTTTTTACGTATTAAAAAAGAGAATTTTTTATTGGTAATATTTTTTATGTCAATGTTCAGTGGGGCAGATATTTTAGATACCCAGCCTTTCAACATTTCTGGGTTAGCATATTGAATACTTAATATAAAACAATACCTCAAGCACCTTTTTAACAATTGCAGTAAAATAGAAGGTATTTACAAAGCATAAAAGAAAAGAGCCTGTTAATTTAAAGGACTCAACTAATGTATAATAGTAACACCTTAGCAACATATTGAGCAAAAAAAAAAGCAGCTTTGTTATTTATAAATCTTCCCCAAGTAACCAATTAACACCTAACTGTACTGTCCAGCCCTCTATGTAAAGAACACTTTCATTGTCTAAATGAAATACAGCCCAGACATGTTCAAAGTGGAATGAAAATAAATACATAAATTAATCAATAAATTGCTCCACAGACATGCACAAGGGAATGAGTGTTACCATTAAAACCTTACAAAGCTTACAAAAGAATGCATTACTACAAAGTCACTTGGTCACTATATACTGTTGCCATGAAAAACAAAAAACAAAAACATTAAACACAGAGGATTAAAACCTGGTGGCAGGTAACAGCAGACAATGGGCAAGATAAATCCAGGACTGACCCCATGCTGAATTGCTCAATAAAGCCTCCGTTCGTCATAGGTAGGTGTTGTATGTTGTTTGTCTTTTTGTTCTTGCTGGTGTCACTGAGTTTCAAGTGTCTAGTGGATCAACCTCAATGAATGTCTTCTAATTTAGTCATTTTAACTAGGCTATGGGGCTCTTGACCGGAGGGTCGTGGGTTCAGTCCCTGGTTGGGGACACTGCTGCTGTACCCTTGAGCAAGGTACTTTACCTAGATTGCTCCAGTAAAAAAAAAAAAAAAAAAACTGTATAAATGGGCAATTGTATGTAAAAATAATGTGTAAAAAATAATGTGATATCTTGTAACAATTGTAAGTCGCCCTGGATAAGGGCGTCAGCTAAGAAATAAATAATTTCAGTAAATGGCAGCTTGAAAAGCGTTTCATGGCAAGACGTATAGGACGTATAAATCTAGGAGTTACCACAGGTGGGTGTTGGGGATGATGTCACTAATGCAACAATGACCATGACTGACCTTGTCATCTGACTAAAATGCATTGGTGGCACCCTGTATAATCCTCCTAACACAGACACAGTGTAGGATTAGTGTTATTGAAATAAAAACTCTGCAAGTCACTGTTATACTGGACAGCAGAGCAGTCCATATTCTGTGGCTGAAAAAGCCATACCAATTACCCGTTTTTAAAGAGCTATACAGTTATAGAGTATTTATTATACTCTCAGTAGTCCTGTTACCTATAAAATGAGACCTGGGAAGTTTATATTTACAATATTATTTACAGTAGCTGGCACAAGGCCGTTAAACTTGCTTTTATGTTTCTTACGTGTCTTGCATTTTTCTGTATGTTTTATATATGGGTGTTATAGTTGCTTTACTTTTAATATGCTTGGTCATAAACTGAACCCTGGCAGTAATATCCTGACATTATTGGCTTGTTAAGTTACTTGGAAACCCACTGTACTTTCAATTCAGCTGTAAATATGTCACTAAGCATTTTTGCCAGTACTAAAAATGAACCTTCTAATTTTGAAAATTAGGGCTTATTTCAGAGGGGGCATTTTTTAAAAAGAAAACAAAAGCTAAAATGTGTTTGCACTGCACAATAAATGCATTTCAACTTTTCTTTTTAAAAATGCCACTTCTGAAACTCAAACTTTGTTTCTAGTTTGGTAAAATGAACAAATGTTTTTTTTTTTCTCCTTTAAAAAAATAGGAATTAATTAAAGACGTTTTTTTTTTTTTAAATGGCCCTTAACTTTTCATACCTTTAATTTTCGGAGACTTCTTGTAGGATCCGCAGATCGGAGGATATTTTCATTGTCTGCTACGTTCTGAGCGATGCTAATGGAATGGCGTCTGTGCTGCTGCTTCAGTAACTCCTTTTCCAGCCATTCTGGAGGCTGTTCGCTTTTCTGCGATTCCTCCCACTGAAAGTGCCAATGGACAGCATCAGACCTGGAGCCAGCTACTGAAGTCTTTGCACGGCGCCGGAGTGAACCAGGTTTTTCAGTTGCTGGCCTTATCGCCTCTAAAATGCTGCAAAACACAGGTGACAAACAAATACAATCATTATTCATTTATTATAATTAAGTCCTTCTCAGCCAAATATTCTTTTAAAATGCAACTTAAAATGTGTATATCTTGTTTCTTTTTTAATTTGCCCTCACTTGGAGTTTATAGCTCTCCTTGTCCACCACGAGTCATATCCTGTATCATAAGAGACAAGGTCAACTTTACATATTGGGGTCTATTTTAGTCATAGCAGTGGTATTTGCCAACATACAAAGTATAAACCTGTTGTTTCACAGACCTCATTGCTCTGTAAACTGAAAGAATGGAACAAGATGACAAAATGTTACAGCTTATGTCTTCTTCATAAATGTTAAGAAGGCAGCAGTCAAAACGTGTGTCTACTTGATTCAGTTTCCTCTAGTGTCACCTCAGAAATTAAAACAAAAAGAGTAAATAAAAGGCTATTCTGTATATGGGAGGAATATACTGTTTGTTGAATATCAAAATAAATGTCAGACTTTTGTTGATGTTTTTTATAGTGTAGGTTGCTACACAGTACACAATATTAACTGCAGTGTTATTGTATGGAAATCACATAGTTCCTGGGCAACAGATGATGAGCTTTGAACCCCACTGTTATGCTAGTAAAGATTGCTTTCTTCTTTCTCAACACCGTGTTTTGTTCACAACCTCCTTCAAACACAACACTTTCAACTAAAGGCCCATTTTCCTTTAAAAAGCATCTTATATAAAACCATAAATAAAGAAATAAATAACAAGAAGCATATAAAAAGTACCTGAATGTCTAAACAATCAAAGCTGTTTAAAAATGTAATCCTTTCAGTCGTCCTGTTTTATTAATGCAGTAATGTTAGCATATGCTCTCTTGTAATTGGTAAGGCAATATGGTGAGAGTTTTAGGCTCCTTAGACCTGCCAGCTTAAATTTCCAGTTCAATTATATACCTGCAAACAAGATTACCCAAGGAGTCTTGGGATTGAATCCTGCTTCTATCAGTGAGTGCATGATTATCCATCCAAAATATGTACATTAGCTACATGTGCAGTAGTTATACTGTGGTTACCATTTAGTAATATTTACTTCATGCACTTTCCACATAATTAAGTGATTGTGAGAATGGAACTCTACACATATATAACATGTATTCAACATTCATGTTTTTTTCACATTCATATTTTATTGTAGGCAAATTCTAATGTGACAATGGTATAAGTACAGTGGAGCTACCATGTAGTAATGTGCCTGTATTTTGAAATGTATCCAAAATATTTATTTCCCTATTAAATGGTAGCACCAACTGCATATTTATTATAAAACCAAATGGTCAAAAAATGGAGATGATGTAACACTGTCACAATGGTAATACTATCTCTACTGGATAAGTTTGATTTTGAATAGGCTCAATTAAAATCCACAATGATATGACCCATTGATAGAATGGAAGCATTTTTATTTTAAAACACCATATCACAGTAGTCCAATGCACAGTGCTGGAATCCATTGCTGTACAGTGATACCATATCATTTCAGTACAAGAGGGGTATGATGCCAGCACCACTGTGCAATACTTGTTACAAATCCATTGTATGGACATTGCTGGTAATACTGTGATCTGCTAATTGTTCTGCTAGGGTTTCTTTAAGGCAATACAACTGCCACCATGTTATCCCCCTACTTAGTTTTTTTCTCAACAGAGGTCTGGTAGCTACCATACTAAATAACACTGCCTCATAACATTTTATATAAGAACAGCTGCATTTGGGCTCAGAATCGAACTGCTTTCTAACTGCAAAGTTTTATAATGTTAATTTTCTCAGGGCAAAAGCAGCAGGAAGCTCATAAGTACGCCAAGTTCTCTTTTATTGTGATTTTATCGGTTTCTTAAATAAATATTTCTGGTGCTAAGCATACACAATTGGCCCTCCAGTATCATAAAATGCTCCACAGTCAATGCCCCTTCCATGCAATACTGTGACCAGCTGGTCCCCTGACAACAGTAAACAATCTCCAAACAACATTGATTTAACTCAACCCTCATATTAGACAAACAACCAACAGCTTTTCCTGAACATTAAATTAAAAACCTTTTTTTTACTACTGAGCTGAGGTTCTAAAAAACACGCAAAAAAACAAAACAGAAAAAAGGTAAGCAAATACATAACCAATACAAGACTAACATGTTGAGCTGTGCAAGTTAGTTTACAGACATACTTAGCTTTTCAAATGCAGTCACAAATTGCTTTTTTTCTGTTTGAAATGTAATTAAATAAAAGTTATGTTGCCAGTGCACTGTACCTGGTAATGTGGTAGGTTTCTAACTTTCCAGAGGCTGAGCTGGGACGCAGTTTCTTTCCCAGTGGCATGGCTGAAAGATAGCTTGCTTGACAGTGTTATAAAACACTCTGCATTGTACTTTAATTCTTCTTCATACAGTTTTCAGAGACCCATTCCTGTAGAAGTTTCTCACTGTTGCATTTGGTTCTCTTCCAGACTCTGTTTCTCTCGCCTATGCGTACGGACACCTTCAGCATACACTGTTGCTGTTTGTTGTGAGCTCATGTTACCTGCTAGTCTAATTCTAGCATTACAACTAAAGGTGACAGGGGAGACTTAAGCTTCCAACTGCAGCAAATCATTTATTTAAGAGTTTGCATAAAGCAATAAACAGCTTATATATATGCTTCTATCCGTCTTTATATCTCTGTGTTTGTCTGTCTGTCTGTCTTCTGTGTTTATAATCTATGTATTCATCTATAATCTATGTGAAAGGCACTCATAAAAAAATGATTCACTCATGGAAAGAAAACCATAAGGAAATTAAAATGTGAAAAACACCTATCAGTGTTTTTAAAATATGGACTTTGTTCTTCATGCTGTAGTACTTTTTTATGACGGGTAGAGAGGTGCCTTTTAATTCCTGAAGAAGCACACTTTTCATTTCCAAAGAGCACTAAAGCTAACAATACGTTTTTATGGTTTCAGTCATTCCTCAATTATGTTTTTCTTCGTAGTTATAAAAAATGTTTTTATAGACACAGTGAAAGCAATTTCCTATTTTTGGCAAACTGTTGCTTTCTATTTTATAGTACCTCGCCACACCCCACTTTATATCACTTTGGGAAACAAAAGCCTGAGATAAGAAATCTCTTATGAAAGTAAGTTGCTGTACATAAGTTAAATGTTCTGAATGAGAAGTACAGTAGTACAGTATAGCATAAAAACACTGCAATGTGTATGTTTATAGTATTCTTACATGGTTTAATTGTTACAATGTATAGTAAACTAGATATTGATTTATTAACACTATACTATCCCTTTGAAGTTATATTAAACAAGTCTGACTGTTTATTATTATTATTATTATTATTATTATTATTATTATTATTATTATTATTTATTATTATTTATTTCTTAGCAGACGCCCTTATCCAGGGCGACTTACAATTGTTACAAGATATCACATTATTTTTACATACAATTACATTCTTTTTTACACATAATTGACTGTGTGGGCATAAATGTTAAAAATGTACATATTTCAAGAAAAAATACTTAATTGTAATATTGCTGAAACTATTACCAGCAATTTCATCTAAATTCAATACGGCATCACGAGATTGCTACTGCTTCAGTGAACAAGCTTGCTCAGTATTTTACAGTAGGCGATTCAGAGGCAATTTGTGTAAATTATAGCAAAGCAATGCTTGCTAGCAATTATTATCATCGGAAAAATATTATAGGTAGGTGAATTTGTCACTTGCAATTATACAGTATGAAATGTGATACAAGCTTATGCAATGTCAGGTTGCAGATTAGATTGTAGACTGCAGTTGGAACTGACAGTAGCCCCAGTATTATACTGGAGCAAAATGAAATGGGGTTTACAGTACTGTGTGTATGTTGATGCAGGTGCCTGTGCATTAAGAAGGCATACAATTATGTTTGGAATGAGGTTCGGAGTGCTGTAGAAATTAGCTATAACATGGCCGTGTTCTGTGTTGTATCCACCGGTTAGGGTGGGCTTGAATATGACTGATATGACACAGGTTCTCCTTTGCACACTTCTGTATCAAAATTATCATTTTCAAACACAAGATTATACTTTCATATTCTGTTATGCTTTACAGTCCTTTTATTTTAATACAAATTGCTCAGTATTTGTTATCAACTCATTTCATTCGTGTCACTTTACCATACCCAGTATAGGAAGACAAATGATCCAAGCCACAAACATTTGTTGAACGCAGAATAAGTAAATGCACACATACAAATTCAAATCAAAAGTTGGATCTCCTCCCCACCCCCCACTTCCAGAATTTGTCTGACCCCCTCAAGTCTATCAGAATTATCATGCTGGGTATCAGCTGGATAACTATTTTCACAAAACATATACTAACAGCAACTTAATATACAGTTCTATGATTGTTTCCTTACTGTCTTCAAATGCAGATCATTTAAAATCTTCCATTTCATCAACCATTTTGTTTTACTGATTTTCATTTTTTTACAGACAGTATCTGTCGATTCAAGGTAGACATACAAAAGAAAAGAGCATTGCAAATCACACTTTTTGCAGCATTGATTGCAGAGGTCTTACTCCACACTCTCAAAAATCATATTTATCCTGGTCTTTTAAATCCCACTTCAGACATGACTTAATGCTTTTTCCAGGTACCGCAGGCTACACAGGACCGGGCACCCCTGACATCCACACTGGATTTGCTGGCTTGGCTGGTGACCCTCCTGAAACATCCTTAGCTTGGCTGCCAGCAGTGTTTTTCAGAAATCTTTGCAACACTGCTCTGTCTGCAAATAAATTGCAAAGAAAATAATGTTATGCTACATTTATTCGCATATATTCAGGAACTAAATGGGACTATTTTAGAATGCCAAAACTATGGATTTGCAAAAATGAGGTGTAGTTATTGTAAAAAATAAAAGTATGTTCTGAGACATTTAGTATTTAAATGCTTTAACATGACATATTTAATCTATTGTGATGGCCTAAATATAGGTTTATATTTTGAATCTAGTAAGCTTTTCTTATAGAGGTGCATACCTTGCTCAGGAACAGTCTTAAGGAATTCTTGAATTTCTCTAGGCTGCAAAGAGTTCAGGGCTGTTGAAATGCCCATGCTATTGTTTCCAAACATCCTCTGGTAAGTAGTTAGCTGCTTCTTACTCTCCTGATTAATGATGTGAGCGAGGGTCACACTTGGAACTAAAACATCAGAAATGAACAAAGTTCTATTTTTTAAATGTTTTTAAAGCTACGGTGCTCCATAACCATGTTCATTTTTGTACTAAACAGTCCTAGTTTACTAAATCGCTATATTGTTTAACATTCTGCACAGTTTATAACTTCAGAAATTAGACTGTGTAGGCTTTCCAGTTTGTTTACATTTCCTAAAGATATCACCTTGAAGCCTGCTAGTCTACTTAAAATAAACAGGCATGTTTATTTGTTTGAAAGGCCTACAGAGTCTAATGAGAATGAGCTGGAAGGCATATTTCTATGTGTGTCTCTATTTGTAGAAAGGCAGTGTGGCTCTAAAGTGTGTATATTTAAGGTATACATAGTAACAATGTTCTGTTCCAGAAATATCAAAGTGAAGTATTTATTTTCCTATCAGAATCTACCTGCTGTTATCCTGAGAATCCTAGTTGACCGTTCCCATTTTAGTACTTCCTAATTCCAAAGAAATCATGTGAAGCTGTGAACTTCCAAACCTTCTGGTCCCACATGATCTATGAAGCCAGAGTTCAAATGTCACAGAATTGTGTAATTTTTTTGGAATCAGGATGCGACAGATTTCACAGCACAGATAATGCAAACATATTTAAATTAAATGCTGGAGCAACAGAAAGGTACATACATCAATTCAAGTTACATCTGAAGCAAAGTAATACCTTTAAGAACTTTCACAAACTAATAACAAGTTAATAATGGTATTAATAATGCAGTGTCCTTTTAGCAACTGGCTTATGCACTAGTGCAGGTAGGTGACCCTTCTGTACATCAAACAGGTCCAAACCAACCACTCCATTGAATTCTACAATTGCAACTGACAAGTTTAACTATAGTTACAACTTACCCACTCCTTTAGCTGGAAAAGGATGAGATGCATTATTTCCGTAGCGGGAGGTGGAGCTCTTAAGTTCAGGACTCTGCTTTGGATGTTGGTAGCGGTATCTAAACTCAGTCAAAGGCAATTGAGAGATGTCCTTCTTCCAGTTAGGAGGCACATGTTTTCCTTGAAAATCTGAGATGTGGAAACGCACAACCATCAACATGTCTGTTTTGCAGTTGCGGAATGCAGTACTGTATTGAAATTGACGCTTCAGTCATTGAAGTGAATTGGAGTGAAATAATGAAAATACCTTAAAAAGTTTACCATAATAAAAGTATATCAAAGGATAATAAAGCATAGTGAATGCAGGGTAAGCATTGTAAACTGCTGTGGTAAACTGGTATAAAGGATACACCATGTTGGAATAAAGGAATCAGCTGTGTAAATATGTAGTGGCTTCCAAAAAGAAACCTTATACTTTACGTAGATGACATATCTATAAAAAAACAAAAATATATATGTAAAATGATAAAGAGTAAGTAGCCTACAAATAAAGCTTATATTTTTATTCCCATAATTTTTTTTTATGATGTTTGCAATCATTCTGAGTGGTCGCAATTATTATTATTATTATTATTATTATTATTATTATTATTATTATTATTATTATTATTATTATTATTACTATTATTATTATTATTCTCATGTTTGTGTATAAGTCTGTGTTAAAGAGCTTTGACAATGAGTGAAGGAGCTGCTCTTCATTTCAAGTTGCCATCCACACACATATGCACTGTTGGCTAGATCAGCACAGCAAAAGGAAACCTGATCCAAAGTGGCAGATAAATAAAAGGTCTGCCACTTCATTTTATAAAGGCTGATGTAGCCTATGTTACATTACCGGTAATACAGAGAGAGAGAGAGAGAGATCGGTATGAAACTCAGGACTAAGCAGGTATTAACATACAATCTTTCAAATGCATGGAATGTTGTGTTGAAACAATAGAGGGAAGGCTGAGAGTTCTCAGTACCTGGAGGTAAACCCAAATAATCCTCCCTATAGGTTGAGCGGTACTGTCCCGACAACACTTTTCTTATTTCTTCATCAGAAACAGGTTTATTCCAGGGTGACTTGCAAACTAACGATTTCTGTTTCTCTCCTCTGAGCACCCTCCAATCCTGTACAAGAAAGGAACAGAAAATGCATTCGCTTCAGAACCGCCTTTGTATAGTACCATACTGGACCACTATACTGTACATGTAGGGCCCTATCTTGAATCTATTTTATAACACTCTAATTGTTAAACAAATGTTTTGAGCAGTTTCTTGATTTTACACCATTATAAGAAATGTTTATATTTCTCTCAGAAAATGTGATGTTTTCACTTAATTCAAAGTATATAAGTTTACAACAGTAAACTTTTAGCAAAGTGCTATAAAAGCATATTGAAAGCATTGTAAAGCATAGGTAAGCATTGTAAATCCTGGAAAGGTATGTTAAGGTATATATTTTTTTTAAAACATAGCAAGCCATGGTAAACTATGGTAAATGTATCATTTAACAATGGGAGAAGCATGAGAAAATTGTCAAATTAAAGGGCAAATTAACCAGGGGAAACATTTATAATCTGCTGTACAAGCAGAAAATAATAGATTGAAACAAAACTACAATATTATTACCTGTAGGGGTTGAGGATTGTCTCTCTTACTTCCCATAGAGGACCCGCTTCGTATGATTTCAGGTTTTGAACATGGCTGTCAACAGAAGTCCTCACTGTATCTGTTAGCACCAACAGGGCCGCTCAGTTCATAAGGGAAGGTATATGCATTTGAAGACATGGGGCTGCGAATTTAAAAAAAAAAGAGTCAATGCATTATGGGGGAAAAAAAAAGGTTTTATACATTTGTACCAAAGTGTTTTATAACCTTACTGTACATAATCTTTAAATTTAAAACATTTTCATCAGGCATTTACGTTATCCACATCTCCTTTTTTCAGAGTGAGATGTCAAACAAGGCATAGCTATACATGTGTGAGCACATAGAGCTACTGACACAATGAAGCTGGAGAAATTAAATGTGAACCATCTTATTTCTGTGACCATGCGATCAACATGAGACAATAACTTAATATTGGAACAACAGAATCACTCGGAATAATTGCAAACAATTTCCATTCTTCCATTTCTTCAGATGGCTTGCATGGAACACTGAGTAAAACTGTCTATATAATAGTCAAGTGTGGCATGTCTCCCCTCCCCTTTTGCTTGTTTTAGCCAATCATCGGACGTGTACCCTCCCACATTGATGACCTGAAAGAAACTAAGCATGGTTTAAAAGGACGTGGTGAACGACAATAGATTGATTCATTTAAATTTGAATACATATTTTAAAATTATAATAAGAGTACTGTTTGTGTTTGTTTCTTCAAATTGTAAAGTATATTGCTCTGGTTTTAAAGGCTGGCTAAATTGCTTCCTTTTTATTAAATAGATATGTTTCATATATACAGAACAGTTTATTTTGTTATCCATTGTTGGTCATTTATTTAAGTTAAATAAATTAACTCGATAGGATGTGCTCAATTTTTGTCTGCCTTTCTCTTGCCTTACAACATTGTTCAGAAAATATTTAATGCAAAGTGTTAAAGTGATGTGGTCTTGAAATCTAAATGCTATATTAATGCTGCACACAGTGCATTTTTAAACATGCGCTGGCAGTGTGTAACAGTTAAGTTTATTAGAATAAAAAAATGATTAAAATGACATTTAAAGCAACTTACTCTTTAAAATATGGTAGCCTTAAGAAATGAAATACATCTGAAACATACAGTACATTGCTTATCAATACCATAAGTCTCCAAGGCTTACCGAACAGCTTCTGTTGCAGGATTTGGTCTGTAAACATATTCACGGATATTTGTAGTTTCATAAGGATCGCAGTGCTTCTTGCTATCTATAAATGGCCCATGGAAATGGAAAATAAATTGTATTAACCAAACATTTTTAACACATACTGTACCTGTAAATGCAATTTTTTGCATTGCAGAAACTTATTTATTTGCGTGATGTCCCTACCGGGTAGTGGGACCACTGTGACTCCAGAGTTGATTGTTTCCAGCTGAACAAATACATCATTAAAAGTACTCTTTTTGACTTTAATGGCATTATCATCATTATTATTATTTATTTCTTAGCAGATGCCCTTACCCAGGGCGACTTACAGGTATACAAACAATACATATCAAGAACTACAGTAGAATTAAAAGCAAGGTTTACATGCAGTTTAAAAACTCAAAATGATCTCTCCATTGTTGTGAAAATCTGACGTAGCACATACATATCACACACAGTCCTCACGTTATAGGAAGTGCATGGCCAGAACAAGGTATGACTAAGGGGTGGGTAAATCGCCTTCTCACGCTAAAAAGCTGTACAAATTGACCAAAAACTAAGGGTGTACCATATGTTCACAAGACTTCAGGAGTGAAGATCCTGTTGTGATGTAACTTCAAACAACTTTCTACTATAACTAAAGGCTGTATTATTATTTATTTATTTATTTATTTGGCAGACGCCTTTATCCAAGGCGACTTACAGGTGTTAGTTACAGGGTAGTACAGGGTTACAATGCAAGCTTAATATTTAAATACAGTGTAGTATACAGTAAGTGCAATATGACAACTAAAATACAATATGAAACTAGCAAGCAACAAGTTATATTTATAGTGACATAACAGTGGTGCAAGGATAGTGCATTAGGTGAGGGTCCAGGACATGGTGCTTAGGTCAGGCAAGCCCAGTGCATGGTAGGAGTGGTAGGTCAAACAATCTACAAGTGCAGTCTAAACAGGTGGGTCTTAAGGAAGTGGTGGAAGGCAGTGAGAGATGGAGCAGTCCTGAGGTTCTCCGGTAGCTGGTTCCAAAACAGAGAGGGTCGGGAAAGAGAAGGGGTGGGCACGGGAGGACAGAGAGGGACAGAAGGCTTGACCAGTTGGCCAGTAGAGGAGGAGCGGAGAGGGGGTGTAGGGAGACATGAGGGATTGGAAGTATTTGTGGGCATTGTGGTGAAGAGAGCAGTAGGCAAGAACAAGGGTTTTGAATTGAATGCACACAGAGATAGGTAGCCAGTGGAGGGAGCTAAGCAGAGGGGTAGCATTAGAGTAGCGAGGTTGGGAGAATACGAGATGATCAGCAAATTTTGAATGAGCTGAAGGTGGTGGACAGCCAAAGCAGGGAGACCAGCAAGGAGAGAGTTAAAGTAGTCTAATCTGGAGAGGACAAGAGCTTGGACCAGGAGTTGAGTGGAATAAGTAGTGAGAAAAGGACAGATTCAGTAGATGTTGCTAAGAAAGAAGTGGCAAGTGCGTGTCAGGGAAGAGATGTGTTAAGAGAAGGAGAGGGAGGGGTCAAGAATAACACCTAGGTTTTTAGCAGAAGGAGATGGAGAGAGAGTTAGAGTTAAGGGATACTGAGATAGAGAGGTCAGAGGTGGGAGAGGAAGTAGAAGGAAAGTAGAGGTCAGATTTAGAAAGAATTTCTATTCCTAAAAGAAAACTACATGCAAACCCAAATTTCCGGAAAGGTACTACCAAAGTAGAGTGCCAAGAAGGTGAGGCTTATTTTTATTATTGCATGTAAACCACACCATTGTGGGCGTTATTTGCATGGGCAGTTTTATAAACACAAGCATGCTTTTGAACACAGACAATAGTTTTGTTAATAGATTTCTTTGTCTCCTTTTCTTTTTTTCATTTCCAAAAGCTCACTTAGAGAAGCTCTCCTATATTCAAAGTTGTGACTAATGCAAATGTGACTTTCAGCCTCTACAACCAAGCCCTCTGATTTGGCTGGATTCAAAGTGCGTGCTTCTTCATTCAAGCAAATCACGTTCCTCCCAATGACATCAGTGTTTTATGATATCAGTAATTATAATATAAAACATAATGTCTGTAAACTGAACAAACATTTAATTTAACATACAGGTGTGTTTGCAAGGACAAGATATATATAAATGTTTAAAAATGTTTGTTACGTTATACACATACAAAAAACATAAGTGCATTATTTTTACTTTACCTATGTTTAAGAATGTGGTATTCTATTTATCCATTTATTTTCCAATGTATTGTACATTATCTCATTTTATTTTTTCTAAAACTGCAAATCAGAGGTCATTCATGGTTATGTTCATTTTTTGTAAAGTGTTGAACTATTAGTTATAATGTCTCTCTTACATATTTTATTGTGTTACATTTTTGGCAAAACATACCATAAACAAAGTTGATAGTTTTGCAGGACAGGTATAGAACATTACATAGACAGTTCTGAGGTTGTGTTCCAATCCTTGGTCTTCCAGGTTCACCGTACCAAGAAACAAGGTATTGTCTGTGAATCCATGGACTCTCTCTGATTTTTTTTTATATATATATATATATATATATATATATATATATATATATATATATATATATATATACATACATACACACATTACATATATACACACACACACACACATCAATGCATAGACAAATGTATGTTAAACATACCGAAACGTTGGGAAGATGACTATATTGATTTACATATCAGGATACTGCAATAAAAAATAAATTACCATAAACGAAGTCATCTTTTCATTGAAACGATTTGTTGTTCTTTGACTTTGGTGCCATTTTTTCACCTACCTAGTTCATCCATTAGCGTTTGAAGTCTGTGTTTTTAAACTGGCCTTTCTTTTTTAAATTCTTCTGTATAAAGCAATGAATCTGTCAAGTTTTCACATTCCTTCCGTTCTGTTTCAGCCGTGGACCGCTGTTTCAGATATCTTAGCTATTCACAACACTGCGGTTTAAAATAGTCATTTAATTGATTAAAAAAAAACATGTTGTAGTAACTTCTCTAAACAACGTTTAGAGACGAATAATGATGCCTCTGTGACCTCACCTGAGTTGTAACCTTCACATGCGTGTGAATTGACTGCCATTTTTCAGCTAAATATTGATGTCTAAAACAGTTGTGTTGGAAAGCTTTTGTGACAGGAACAGAAACACAAAACGAGAGCACAATGAAAAGCAGGCATCTCGATCAGGAGACGCATTCTGGTTGCTAAGCACCATGACAACAAAAAGAACACCAGGAAAGTCTGCTGATTGAATTGATCATTTCAAAGACCAGTTGAAAGAGAAACGCCTCCCTAAGTAAACACACACACACACACATATATATCTCTATCTCTATCTCTCTATATACAGCTCTGGAAAAAATTAAGAGACCACTGCAAAATTATCAGTGTCTCTGGTTTTACTATTTATAGGTATGTGTTTGGGTAAAATGAACATTTTTGTTTTATTCTATAAACTACTGACAACATTTCTCCCAAATTCCAAATAAAAATATTGTCATTTAGAGCATTTATTTGCAGAAAATGACAACTGGTCAAAATAACAAAAAAGATGCAGTGTTGTCAGACCTCGAATAATGCAAAGAAAATAAGTTCATATTCATTTTTAAACAACACATACTAATGTTTTAACTTAGGAAGAGTTCAGAAATCAATATTTGGTGGAATAACCCTGATTTTCAAGCACAGCTTTCATGCGTCTTGGCATGCTCTCCACCAGTCTTTCACATTGATGTTGGGTGACAAGGTTGTCCTGGAAGAAAACTAGCTTCCTTCTGCTCTGACAATGTTCCCCAACTCTGAGGATTGGTTTTTCCAGCAGGACAATGTTCCATGCCACACAGCCAGGTCAATCAAGGTGTGGATGGAGGACCACCAGATCAAGACCCTGTCATGGCCAGCCCAATTTCCAGACCTGAACCCCATTGAAAACCTCTGGAATGTGATCAAGAGGAAGATGGATGGTCACAAGCCATCAAACAAAGCTGAGCTGCTTGAATTTTTGTGCCAGGAGTGGCATAAAGTCACTCAACATCAATGTGAAAGACTGGTGGAGAGCATGCCAAGACGCATGAAAGCTGTGCTTGAAAATCAGGGTTATTCCACCAAATATTGATTTCTGAACTCTTCCTAAGTTAAAACATTAGTATTGTGTTGTTTAAAAATGAATATGAACTTATTTTCTTTGCATTATTCGAGGTCTGACAACACTGCATCCTTTTTGTTATTTTGACCAGTTGTCATTTTCTGCAAATAAATGCTCTAAATGACAATATTTTTATTTGCAATTTGGGAGAAATGTTGTCAGTAGTTTATAGAATAAAACAAAAATGTTCATTTTACCCAAACACATACCTATAAATAGTAAAACCAGAGACACTGATAATTTTGCAGTGGTCTCTTAATTTTTTCCAGAGCTGTATATATATATATATATATATATTATATATATATATAGTGATCGAGCTGCACTCTCTAACGTTCGTTACTCCTTTTAAATAGTGAAATTGAGTTTCAGCTTCCGTGCAAATTTAATATTTACAAAAAGAAATAGCAAAAACAAACACCTACCTCTTTTATTGAGCACTAACTAAAACACAGAAACAGGAACCTAACTAACAAACAGGACAGCTAAGCTGTTTACCTGTTTAAAAAAAAAAATTAAACGAAAAAAAACCACAGTTTTTTAAACAAATAACACAAAGAGGCTTAACACAATATCTTAGTCTTTCAATACGCTTGAGCACGCTATCAAGCAGGCTTCTTCACACACAGCAGCCCCAAAACAGGCTGCTTTCTTTAAATACCCTGCACCTGGCTCTAATTTACAATGATAGCCAGGTGCAGGGGATAATTACTAATAACACAATTAACAAATGTAGTTAAACAATAACAAATATAATTTCAGTCTGACCTTCTGGGAGGTGTAGTCCTTTGCTCCCCAGGACTACACTTTCTCACTAATACACACACACACACACACACACACACACACACACACTACTAAAAGCCTAACGATTATATTTTACAGTAACTTAGTTGCTTTAATAATGGCTCTTAAAAATACAGGGGGTTAAAAAAAACAAAACAAAAAAAACAGCAATATCTAGTACACACTTTCGTTACAGTATGTTTGTTATGTGAGTTTAAGTTTTTTAGATATTTTCTCTTGCAAATCATTAAAATTAAAAAAGTGGAGAATAAATAATAGCATAATATAATTGTATTAGCTATAATTATGTGTATTTAAAGAGACAATACAACATATATAACAAAAAATACATATATGTGATCAAGTAAGGTACAATAAAGTTGTGTGTGTAGCTGTGTTGTTTTGTCAATGTTTAAACACTATTCTTTAACAATTAACAGATATATTTTTGTTTTTGTGGTGGTGTTTATCATAAAGCTAAAAACAAATGTCTGCCATTAATGTTATGGTAAGCAAGACATTGCACAATAAACAACCAAGTTAAAAATTCAAGAGACTAGCTAAAACAAATGGGACTTTGTGATGCGTATGTGTTTATTTGTATTATTATTATTATTATTATTAATAAATGTATTTGAATTGTTATTTTTATAGTTAAATGTAGTTTAATATTTTATTTGTTTGAAATAAATACGAGCGCATTTGTGACCCTGCAGTAATTATGTTGTGTATACTTCCTAGTCTGTGACATCACCCGCCAAGCCACCCACGATTACACAATGGAAGAGGAATACTTACCAACTCTCCTTTCACTACTGAAGACGTCTAGAAACTTGTAATTGAAATGTAGAAGTTATTTTAGTAGTGGTTCATGTTAGCATTCATTGTTTTACTGTTCTGGACACAGTCATAAAATAATAATAAAATAAAAAAAATTGTGAAAATTTTACATTTATTGCAATAAAAATATATATTTCAGCAAAGAGATAAAATAATTATAGGATTGTTTACAGCCATCACCTTATTTAACATTTCACCTTTGGTTTTACTAAGAAAAATTAAATATTATACTTGCAGTCATCTTAAGTTTAACCCAAACAAATACTATTTGCAGTGGCTACTGGAAAACACAACATTTTACTAATACAGTGTTTTGAACAGACATTCTCAGAAACAGTCATTACAGACATTTATACAAAATTAGCAACATCTTTGCCATCAAAACAGTCTTTCTTCTTCCGTTGATTCAGTTTAAAAAATCAAGGAAGGTGTGTTCTCAGCTTTAACTTGTTAATTCTTCTGCAATGGGAGGGTGACTAGATTCAAGCAATGACATTCTCGGGCCCATGTTAGGAGGCACAGAATTGAAAACCTCTTCATCTATTGATCCTGCAAAACAAACGTAACAAATGACACAAAAGAACCACAATCAACTAATTATTTTTTTACCAGTAGATAATACTGTTTCACACTTACTGGAAAAGTACAGTTGGCATTCTCAGAATCCCTGATTCTAATAAAATGTCTGGTAGTGCTTTAGATTACAAGGTACGTCCATAGTAACACCATGGCAGAGTTCATTGCAGTGACACACTTATTCCACAAGCAGTTACCATAATAGCAAAAAACCTTGGTAGTTATCCAGTTATTAACATGTTAGTACATTTTTATATATGTCTCAATCTAAAGTGCTACCCAATGTCTTTGTTTAAATGTGCATGTAACATAAGGGAATTGGTGTGATGTGTTGGGTAATGTACTCGTCAGTAGCATGTTACTATTTTTTCTGTTTTGTATGTTTTCTGCTAACGGGACCTTAATGTTAGCAGCTTCTCCAAAATGTGTCAGGAGACACATTTGGTGATTCTACCTCATTGTTCTTGCTGATCAATGTTATTTTTAAAAGAGCAAATAGTAGCATACCCATTGAGAAAAGGCTCATCCTGCGATCTGGCACACTGCTTCGTCTGATGTAAGGCTCACTGATTTTGTCCAGGAACATTTTCACTTTTTTCCTCTTCTCTTCATTGGCAGAAAACAGATTCAAAACCTTTCCATTTACTTCAGACTTCCTTTTGCTAAACCCGAACAAATATGAAATGTCAAATAAAGCATCAACTTTGAACTCGAAGGAGATCGTCAGGCCGTCTCCATCTGTGTCATAATTGACAGTTGAGAAGAACTGCTTGATGACCCTTTGGAAGTCAAACTGAAAAAAAATAAAATACACCTGAAGTGAGCCGCTTTTGCTTATCGAGTACTTAAAGCCATTCCCACCCAGATCCCCACAGCATCCGTACAAGCAAGCTCAAAAAGAAAAGTAGAATTCACGCCATGACTCACAATGATTTGTCAGTGAGGGAAGTGCTTTGTACAGTATAGTATTATGGGTTGTCAAAAAATGATTGCTTTTGTATAACACCAATGGTAAGGTTTGCAACTTCTTAGCACATGAAACAGATATGTCATTTAAAGAGATATCCAGCTTGTGCACGAATGATAAACTGTTTGTAACGCAGTTTCAAATGAATCAAGACACAAACAGCAACACAGTCTGAAAAGAAAACCAAAAAAAACAGCAACACAGCAATATTGTAATTCTCATACCCATCCCCAGAGGGCAGCAGTGCATATGCTTTTTGGTGTTTTTAACCAGGACTTACCTGAAGACTGTAACTTTCTCCCCAAACCGATGTTATGGCATTGTTCATACCCTTCTCAATCTCAGCTCGTATGTTGGGGTGACGTGTGTTTACAATGACTGCAAATGCTTTGTCTAAAATATAAATGTAACATTTATTATTACTATGTCAAAAATGTAAAATAAAACTATATAGTCACTTTTGTTGTCCCTTATTTTTCTTCACAATGTATTTCTATTCAAATATTTTTTTTTATTTGCTTCACAGTACTTAGCCCCTATGCAGTGATACTGTAAGTAAAAATTGATCTGCCACCATTACAAATATAACACTAAAAAGCATATTATATATATATATATATATATATATATATATATATATATATATATATAGTTTAATACAAATACAAAATTTGGCCAATATTGGATATGGTCATATATTTTATTAATTATTTATATTCTATTCCATAATCTATAAAAAAAATAAATATATATATATATATATATATATATATATATATATATATATATATATATATAGTATACTTCAGCAAAAGCACAATAGGCTGTAATACTTAATCCATAAATTGTTTTGAATGTCAGTGTCATTATATCATCAGTAATGTGCCACTTAAATGTGTAACAGAGCAGAGGCAATCAGCAACCACACACACTGCAAGTGAGTGTCTGAACCACTGCATGAGCTGTTCCACTGCTTGAAACCTCATCTCATCAGCAGGGGTCAGAATCCTCAAATGGGTTTTTCTCAAGCTTCAAGTACTTGCAATGCCGACTCCAATGAAATTATGTTATAATTATATACTGGTAACATGGAAAATGCTAATATACTCAACTTCAAATGCATTTAAAGTTTCAGGTTCAGTTGTGCTTTGAAAAACAAATCCACTAAAAAAAAAAAAAAAAAAAAAAAAAAAAAAAAAAAAGATGAAGGGAAAGAGTAGTTGAATGAGTACAAATGGGCTTTTAAAGATTCCCGCAAATGGGTTAAGCCACAGCAGGACTTTTACAGCATTTTACAGCCCTAGGGAACCCACCTGATTGGTCACTTATTTTAGGATAATCCCAGGATAGCCATGGTGATTGACACAACCCCAGTTCTAAAAAATCCACTTTGTTTTATCACTAAATCAAGTCAAGTTTACTTTCTTATCACTCTTTTACTGACGGATTATTATGAACAAATTAGTTATTCTGAATTCTACATCTTGTATTTACACTTAAAATTCACCTCTTGGGGACTCTTGATTCGTCTTCCTTGCTTTGGTGAAGAGTACAATAGGTTTAGTCAACAAGGTTTCTCTGTAGTCCTTATAATCCGCGTGGCCCTTCAGTTTATTTGACCTGTAGGAAAACAAATTACAGTGGCTTGGTTTACATGTAACTAAAATAAATCTCACCTTTTTGGCACCCTATTTTGGTAGTACCTTTCAGCAATTTGGGTTTACGTGTAGTTTTCTTTTAGGAAGAGAAATTCTCCTTCGCAATTCAAAGGACCTAATTAATATTAAAATATGGGAGGATGTATTTAAATGTTTCTGTCTGAGTTCCAATTTCCAATTTGATGCAGCTTTCTTAAAACTGGTTTACAATATGTTTTTAGGTTGTGTTCAAGAACAGCAAGTCCAGCCTGCCTTATTTGCCCACCAAAAATGTAATAACAAAATAAGAGGAAACAAAACAAACATAAGAGAGCACTTTGCACCACAGGCGGGATTACACTGTTTAGAATTTTTATACAAAACAATGTTGCTGTTCCAGTTAGGCTAAGTCAAATAAATTAAGCTGCAGACAGTCTTTTTAACACAGTCATTCAAACTAAACAGGTGCTTTTGAAAGTCATATGAAAACTTTGTTGAGAAGTTCATTGTGAAGCAAAAAACTTTTTTTTCCCCCACATGCTACTTGTTTTATCTACTGATAAAAAGGTATACATCAAACGCAAGTAGCCTATATGACAGTATTTACATTTATTTTTACAAACCATGAATATTAAATTAAGAGCCGACGAGTATGTTTTCATTATTATTATGATTAATTTCTTAGCAGACACCCTTATCCAGGGCGACTTACAACTGTTACAATTATATCATATTTAATTTTTTACATACACTTACCCATTTATACAGTTGGGTTTTTACTGGAGCAATCTAGGTAAAGTGCCTAGTGTACCCCACCTGGGATTGAACACACGACCCTCCGGTTAAAAGTCCAGAGCCCTAACCACTACTCCACACTGCTGCCCTAACTGACTTCTTGTCAAATGAATCAGTATGTATTTACCAACCTTCTTCACATATTCCACTATATCAAAATAGTGAATGTACAAAAGCTGGGACAGCAACAAATTCATCTTTCTAATAAACTGGAATAATGTATCTCTAAACAAAACTGTGTAGCCAGGGAGATTGCTGGGGTGCAGTTGTAGTGATGGCTTTCTGCATGAGGTATTAATTATGTTATTAATTATAAATTGTACTAATTCAGTTGCTTTAATATGCTTTTATATTAAGTTTCTATACAGTATTGTGTAAGTTTTGAGTTCTTTCATTTCCCATCGGCAAAACCAGCTGCGTGCAGTTTTGCATAGCCTAACACGACTCAAAGTCACAGATGGGTGTCTGAGCTAAACACCAAAAGGCAGATTAGCAGAGATAGTGTGAGACGGGGGAGGGGAACTTAAAGACAAGATGAATGCGCCCTGCTAGGTACAACGTGGTATTCAACCCCCCTTTCCCTTGCAGCAGGAATGTGCAATGATAGAGTGGAAACTCCAAATGGGAGTGGAGTCAACAATTGCTTACAAAGGTATAAATGCCAAACATTGTAAAGTTTTGTCAGTCTTTTCATCTCTTTCGAATTGACTTTGCTTGTTACACAATGCATTGTATAAAGTACTTAAAAAAAAAAAAAAACGGTATTTCACTTCTTCACTAACCATACGGATACTTTGTTTTTGTTTACAAAAACACTTAAAAAACACCTAACGCCAATTTGGATATGACCAATTACTGGACTACCTTCATGAGGGTTCACCTCTGCCAGTTAAGAGGCACCAGTGAGAGAGCTCTCAAGCAAAATGCTCTTCCAAAGGTCAGCTGGCGTCTAAAGTGAGATGGTTGGCTTGCCAGTTTGCATTCCTCCTTGTGATTTCCTGGATAGGTTGGCAAACTAGCAATGTGAAACAGGGATCTAACACGCATCTTTCCAGACTGCGTGTGTGTCGTTACGCATTCAAGAATGAACTCCATTCTAAATGAAGTGCCTTATGTTTCAGTGTTTTTCTTCATATTTTCATTTTTTTATTTTCACCCTTTGTAATAGGTAATAGGTCTGCTACGGTCTCAAGCTACATAAAAGTCTACTAAACCATGATGTGTTCGTTTATATATGATCAATGTATTGACTTCGTAATGCTATATTCAAAAACCTAAATGTTTTCTTATTTAAAAAAAAAATACAGTATACTGTTCACAAACATGTTATAAAATAAGTTTGAAAGAGTGATGCCCTTTCCAACATTTAAAACTGACAGTTAAGATTACTAGACGTACCATTCATATTTTCAGATTTTCTTCTTACACTATACAAATAGACAATGGTGTTACCACACATAGTGTGTTCTGGTAATATGTACCTGTAACAGGTCGAGGAGCCCTGTACAGTTCTTTATTTATTTTTAGAACAGGGTTTCCCCCTCCGCCCCTGTGTTATTTTGTATTTGTATGATGATTGATTTATGTATTTAAATATGACGGCGAAGCGCTGTATGTTTTGTTATTGTTTTGTTTTATTTAAAACGTGTTCTGGCAGAGGCGAGATTAGCACTCATCCTCTGGCAGGAGTAATTAAAAACCTTGTGCAGAAGATGGCCATCTCCCGAATTAATTAAGTGATTAATTTGTTTCTAAATCAGGAGATGGTCACCTGCTATAAACTTGCGTCTCTCTGCATTCCAGGTGGGTGTTCAGAGGAGGAGCGAGAAAGATTAATTTAAAAACAAAACTAAAACCTATAGGTTCCATGAAGGCTGCTGCCCAGCCTGACTATTCATCTAAAAATTGCAGGTGAATAACAAAAACAAAAAATGAGGTTTGAATATTACACAATAAATACAATTCGAACTGTGTCAAAAGATAAACATTTTCTTTGGTGTATAATGCAGATGACTTTCGAATTGACATTGCACCAGAGGCACACGCATCTCCAAAAGCCACCAAAAGGTACCAGCCCTTTTCTAGAAATAACAGCTGCTATTAACATGGTTATTATATATCTACATTCTTGTCTTTGAAACAAGAGTATCAAAAGCATTTGCGTCTGTTACCACATTTTTAAATGTCTGAGATAACCAAGGGTGTGCCTGAGTGAGTGAGTCACAGGCTGGGTGCATGGGACTTAACATGTCTGTTAACAAGTTCAGTAAACTGTAATTTTACAGTTTAGACATTTGGGATAGGTCATTATTTGTGGGCTGTCATAAAACACACCCAATGAAAACGTGGCTGTCATCCAACTATATAATGTTAACACATGTAGACAAACTGTTGAGCTAATTCATACCTACACAAATCTTTAAAAAAAAAAAAAAAAAAAGAATGGCTTGCTGAAAAATAATTCAATAATACCTCTCTATGTCTCTAATATATATATATATATATATATATATATATATATATATATATATATATATATATATTCTAACCTACAATAGTTTGCAGAAAAGTTTAAATTCAATTTAGAAATAGCATGTAATACATAAAGTTTGATAGGTTTAAAACTAAAACCCACTGTTTTCCTTACCTCGTGTTGACAAATAAATAAATAACAAAATAGAATGTCTATATATTTAATATCTCGTAACAGTATCTTGTTTTCGGTATAGAATTTATACAACAAACAAGAGAGTAATAAGAAAGTGTCAAAACGTTTTATAAGAGCAGCAGAAGTGTCTGGGTGAGGTTTGGAGTAATCTAATAACCAAGGTCGTTGCCAGAGGCACGGGCCTCGGTTAAAATCATACTAATAATTATTATTTATTAGTATGATTATTATTTATTTAGGCTCTTTACACGCTGCTTTGATATATGCATTTCATTTCCTCGTTATATGCATATATCCATATATGCATACGGGTGGGTGGATAAATGCATCTGTGATTTACTTGTATGGTTGTCTATGGCCCTGCTAACATATTTCCATAAATCCTGAACTATAGTCTAAAAAAGAAAGACTGGCATATTTCTTACCTCTCGATGTAGTTCCTGATGGTATACGTTTCTCTCCCTGCCTCCACTTTTCCATCACAGAAAACACTGTAACCCCCTTCATGGTTATGAACTGTGATGGTGTTGTCGTTCTTCTGGAAATATGGGCTCTGCAGCTCGAATAGAAGCTCCACAGGCAACACTGCGATCTCGCAGTTACAGGTTGTCAAAGTATGCAATTCTCCAGACGAAATGGAGACGATACCAGATACCGTCCGTGATACTTGGCTTCTATTGCCTTTGAAAGACATCTTCAAAAACAGTATCAAACTGCAATGGTGTTTTAGTGCTCAAGAGACGAGAATGTTTTCAGGCGTTCCTCTTTTATACTTGAACTGTTCTCATGTTTATGTTGGAGGCTGGCCAGTTCATACAATTTCTCACTGAACAAGATCCATAAAATAATAAAGCTGAAGCGCGGAACACTTGTGCTTTTCACACGCCCTTTTTTAACCTTTGGAATTTTAAATACGTACGTCTTAAACGCTCCCCTGGAACACCATCATATCAATAAACTGTGTTAAATAAATAAAAACAAACACACATTGACCCTATTAGTTTTTTCGTCAATGTGTTTTGTAGCCCTGGAATCAGAAACTCGGCAACTGAAAGCTGAGCTAACGATACGCAACTGGGTTAAGTTTTTTTTTTTAAAAAAACCTTCTTCAACAGCCTACAGCTTTTTGCAACTAAAAAAATGAGAGAGAGAACGGAGAACACGACCATCCAGCGAGTCGAGCATCGCTCTGCAGCCGCTGTGGGCGACCTCAGTACGCCCACTCGGTGTGTGCGGCTTAGCGCCGCTACAGGCCACCGATTACTATTGATTTTACTGTGTCAGTATAAAAAAAAGACAACAATCCAGCTTGCTGTCGACTCTTCTACTGCATTGCAGTTTAAAAATAAAGCCTTGGCTTTAGTGTTGAGCAGACCGCGCACATCACCACTCACCCATAAAGTGGTGTATTTGTGTGTAATAAATTTAATTAAAAAAAAACAGGTACAGGTGTGTTTTCTTTTTGTTTCTTCTGCCTGTCTCCTTTCTCCAGGTTTGTGACTGCACTACCCCACTGCAGGATACGTGCGTCACCAGTTGAGGGCGCCACGCGGTCCGGACGCCAACTTGGGTGCTCCACTCCACTGCAAGGTTCGCGCTGCACTGGTTGTGTGACTGCACTGCAACTATCTGCAAACTACGTTCCACACCGTTGCAAGCTACGCGCTGTTCCTGGTTGTGTGACTGCAAGCAGCCCGGTACCTTGAGAGCTACACGTCTCGGCGCTTTGAAGCCTTGAGGCTTTTCAAGCCTGTGTAGCGGTGCCTTCGGTGTCACGCTGCCCCAGAGCCTCGGTACCACGACGCTTCGACGCTCTTGGTGCCTCGAGGACTCCACACCTCGGCGCTTCAACGCTCTCGAGGCTTTTTGAACTCTGCGCATTGTACCATCGGTGCCCCTGCGCTCCATAGCCTCTGTGCCTCTGTGCTTTGACACCCTCAGCACATCGAGGACTCACCGCCTCGGCGCTTCGATGCCTGTGGCGCTTCACCCAGCACACCCAGAAGATGACCGCCAACCTTGTGAGGTCGCATCACTCGCATTCGCAGGTTGAATGTAAGAGACTGATATCTCCGCACAGTGACTAGTTATTACCTCGGTGAGGCGGGACCGAGGACCTCACTCCGTGGAGGGGCCTATCGGCAGCTTTGATATAAAATGCTCAGAAAATACCTGACAAGCAGGCATATCCAAAAAGTATCATTGGCGGTCATCTTCTCTTTCAGGGAGCCGGGGTTACATCCCTAACCCATTGTTTTCCTTATAGTGTTGGTATTTTGCTGCTGTGCTACAAAGTTCTGCCTTTCAGCCTCTGACACAACGATAAATCGAGAGGACTTTTTTTTTAACAAATAAACTTTCTATTTGAAAATTGTCTACTTGAACTTTCAAAGCACTTTGAAACTGTCAGATAATTTTAAAAGGTTTTTAAAAAACATTCATTCAATTTACGTCAGATAGCGCCTGTAAACAGAAATATCAGCGTGATCTGTCGTCATAACAGGGATTACAGTATAGTACTGTCGTCACATAGGGATTACAGTAAAGTACTGTCGTCAGTAGTAGCCTGTAATCATAGAATTAAGTATATGGTTTTATAGGGAAATATCAGTTACACTGGTATTATACTGCTAATCTAAATTTGTCTAAACGAGACTAAATCTGAATGTCATTCTGTATTTGATGCTATTTAGCTAACTAAACTAAACATCAAAGACTGCAATTCTGCCTCAGTTAATATTATGTGCAACAGTACAACCCAACCTCTTACAGAGAGTTTCAACAAGATGGGTAGACCTGTTGAAAAAAGGAAGCCCAACTTTCAAGAAATATTCAGTTATTTATCAAATGAGAAATACACAAACACACTTAAAGGAGGAAAGGCAAAGTGGAAGAAAGGCTAAGTGTAGGAAAGGCTAATGTTCGGAGACAATGCCAGCGTTTCTTTTCATTACAGATGGCCAACTAATGTACAAACACAAAGTACACAGAATAAAACGACAAAGGTGAACCACAAAATAGACACACTCTACCAGTATGTACAGGAGTTACACTTTAGTATGTTAATAACAAGTGGTATTTGTTCTAATATTAATTAAACACACACACACATGCATACAGTAAATTGGAATTTGATGACCTTCTTTCAAACATTCTTGAGGGATTACAAATTGTTTTGTGATACATGTTTTGAATGTGGTACCTTGTCAAATAAAACAAATAGAACATATATGTGTGTGTGTGTGTGTGTGTGTGTGTGTTTCTGGAAAGTGTTGTGTGCGTAAGAGTGTCTTGAAAGTAATAAATGCTTTGAACGTAATGTATGGAGTGTTTTGAAAGTACGTAGTGTGGTGTTTTGAACATAGAAGTAGAATGTTATGACCGTGACTTGAGTGTTTTGAAAGTGACTAGTAGAGTGTTTTGGACATACGGTACACTAAAAACACTCAGTGTTTTGAACCTACGTTGAAACACTCCCCAGAGTGTTTTTTTGTGTGAGTGTTCTGATTGTACTACACCTAGACCCCGGCCCCCATGCACATTTTCCATATATCACACTTTAACAACCTTGAAGTTATTCATACAGATCTTTAAGCAAGGGTGCTGGAACTAGGGGTGCTGGGGGTGCGGTAGCAGCCCCATTAGCTTTGCAAGGCTTCCATCATATACAGGGGTTACAGTTTTGTTCAATGGCTTTCAGCACCCCAACTCTAAAAACTGTTCCAGTGCCACTGTCTTTAAGACTCACAAATAGAATTTCCAGAATACCTAATCAGGTTTGTTCGAGAGAATGTCAATTACTCTACAACACAGCCTCCTTTTTTTTGGTGCAGTGATTTCTCCAAATAGTTGGAATTCACTACCAAAACAGAACAGGAACATGACATATGTTTTAGAAAATGCTATTGCTTTGGGGCAATAGATTGTTCACGGTGTATTTGTTGTTACAGTTTCCAAAAATCAGTTTGTCTTTGACTCACCTATGCGGCTCTAATGTCTGCTTCAAATAGGTCATAACTTGAGGGTTATTACCCCATTCTTGCCTCCCAGAAGTTTTGAAAAAAAAAACTTTTAAATATCTATAATAGGGCTACAGCATTTTCCATTTTAATAGATTTTTTGTCATAGATTCCAAAAGTCACATCAGTTTATGGTTAAATTGCGCTCCATTGGCCATCAAGGGTTGTTTTTTTCAGTAGTGAGGTGGGCCCACAGATGTGCAGAAATGAAGATGTGGCATAGGTGGTGTCAAGTTGAGATTTACACACAAGGGAGTCCTAATAGGGGTCTAACTTTGCCCAGCATCTCATTTTAGTATTGTTCTCTATTCCTGAGATATTAAGGATTATCCAAAAACAATCTTTGTTTGCCAGGCGGAATTTTCAGGGCATAGTCTATTCCAATGAGGGGAAATGAAAGCAACTTCTTGATAAAAATGCTTGAAAATGTTAGGTCTTTTAACAGAGTGTTTGATTTACTTGACTTTTGTTATTCATTTGAAAATGTTACTTACAATAACTTTTTATATATGCATCCCCCACATGCTAAGTGTAGGTCTGGTGATATTTGTGAGATCCCTGGAAACTTTCCATGCATCTCTAGGTCCATAACTTTGGACAGTACTGGGTCGACCCGTGTTCACTTCTTTACTTGGGTGGAAGTTATAGATGTATTTTCTACTTGCCCAAAGTAGAAAATGTTCCTCGAAGAGATGTCTGGGTGGCTGACTGGAAAAGGCAGTCTAGAAAGACCATGTAAGGTAGCTCTCTGATATTTTATGTTATAGAAGTGAGCAGATAGCAGAAATGCCCACCCTTTGCATCCAACTTGCAGCCAAAGTTGGAATGACTGTGTGTGGTCCAAAAATTGAACTGAGAGGACGATAGTCTGTAAGAAGTGTGAACCTCTGTCCAAACAGATGCTGGTGAAATTTTCGAATGCCAAAGATTATTCCCAGTGCTAGTTACCAGATTGTCATCCAAGTAGTGCTGGACCCCTGGCACTCCACACAAGATCTGGTCCATGGCTCTTTGGAACAAGGCTGGAGAGGATGTTATCCCAAAAAGTAGGCAACAATATCGGTAAAGTCCTTTGTGTGTCACAATGGTCAGCAATTCTTGTGACTTCTCATCAACCTGCATTTGTAAATATGCCTGACTCAGAACGATAATGCTGAATTTCTGCCCGCCAGCTAGCAAAAAGGTCATCAATATGAGGAAGTGGGTACTGTTCTGCACACAGCACCAGGTTAATAGTAATCTTAAAATCCCCACAGATCCTAATGGAGCCGTCTTTCTTCAGAACTGGGACGGTAGGCATTGCCCAATCACTATGGGTAACTGGTACCAGGACTCCAGTCTTGACTATGCGCTCCAGATCAGCTTCAACTTTCGGCCTGATAGTGTATGGTATGGTTCTGGCCTTCAGACATTTTGGGTTACTGCCAGGTTTGATGGTCAGTTTAACAGTGATTCCTTTCATGCTTCCCAGTTCACCTTCTAAAACAGCAGTGTGTTTCTTCAATACAGTTGTCAGACTTCTTTCTCCTTTTCCCACCATGTGCACTTCAGGCCAATTTATTTGGATCTTCTCAACACTATTGCTTTGGGGCAATAGATAGTTCACGGTGTGTTTGTTGTTACAGTTTCCGCAAACCAGTTTGTTTTTGATTCACCAAGGCTCACGCATGCGGCTCTAATGTCTGCTTCAAACCGGTTTGAATTGTTGTTTGTGAGGCAGTCAGGAGCTGCACCTTTTCAGACATTTAAATGACATTACACAAGATAAAGATATTCCACAGTGAGTGTATTTTAGGATATCAGTATTATTATAAGATTTAGTATTGGTTTCTTCAAGGTTTTTATTATTATTTTTTATTTTATGTTATATGCCTAATTTCCATCCACATTGCCTAGTGGCTCCTATAGATTATGAGAATGGAAAAATAAGACCATGTTTACCACAAGACAGAGCTGGGAGAAGCAAAACCAAACAAAAGAAAGTGTACCAATGTGGCAGAGCTGGGCTCTGCCCTTAGAAATACTGGCAGGGAAGGAGTTAAATTCTCCTCCCTGCCCAGATTGATTGCTTCAGGTGGGAGCAATCAACTAATTAATTATTCAATTAAGGCCTGAGCCACCTGGCATAAAAGGAGGCTTCAGCCTCCCATTAGGGGAGAGTTCTGGAAGGAGAAGGAGTCAGTGTTTTGTGTGTGTGCGCGCTGTGTTTCTGTTGGTTTGTGTTTGAATCCAGTGAAGGCAACGCCCAGCCTGGAAACCTTTATTTTTGTAAGTTTTGTTTTGTGTTTATTTTATGTTTAAAGTCTTTTTGTTTGGCCCTTGTGCCTATTTATTTGATTATTTTTGTTTATTAAAAAAACTTTATTTTGAACTTTAAAACTGTCTCTGAGTTTCAAACTTCAGTCATCTTGTCACACCCAAGTTTTTGTTTGTAAAAGGTATGACTCAAACATCGAGTTCAAGCCGAGGGCTGTGTACCAGGAAACTAAGAGTTTAATTTCTCGCTCAGCCTCAGCCTCAGGTTGTTTATTCAATGTGCCACTCCCACTGCTAGCCAAGACAAGCCTCCCAAAAACAAATACATAAATAAATACATAAATACAATTTTAATCATTCACAATCCCTAGTGTAGGTGCCCCAAAGGTTTTAAAATTAAAAAAATAAAAGGTATTAATTTGAAAATGTTACTTACAATAACCTTTTATATATGCATCCCACACATGCTATGTGTACTAATAACCGTAGAACTGCCCCCCCACCCTCTTATAACATTTTTTTTTTTGTAGAGTAGCCGTGTAACATGTTGGTCCACATCCCTTAAATTGCCCCAATGCTTACCAGAGCCTTTCAGTTAAGTGCAGTGTGGAGTAGTAGTTAGGGCTCTGGACTCTTGACCGGAGGGTTGTGGGTTCAATCCCAGGTGAGGGGACACTGCTGCTGTACCCTTGAGCAAGGTACTTTATCTAGATTGCTCCAGTAAAAACCCAACTGTATAAATGGGTTATTGTATGTAAAAATAATGTGATATCTTATAACAATTGTAAGTCGCCCTAGATAAGGGCGTCTGCTAAAAAATAAATAATAATACATGTCAACACAAAGCCCAGATGTCCTCCATTTCTGTTCCAAGCTGCAACTTTTAATATTAAAATCCTTGGGGGCTTTTCGGGGAAAGCGTTTCAAATGGATGGTATGGGTGTGGGGTGGTGCTACCCCATCAATAATACTAGAAAGAGTAGAGTTATATGAAACAACTGCCTCATCAACTGATGATGACGGTCCATTGTTTAGCACCGAATCAGCAGCCCAGCTAGTTAACTTAACAGGATTTAAAAGGCGACAAGGTCTAAATACAACAGTCTGAGATGCAACAGCTGGAAGAAATGAAGCGATTTCAAAAGAAACCAGTAAGTGGAATGAGAGAAAGCTTACTGAGAGATAGACTTAATGTAATGACTACGTCTAAAGTATGCCCCTTAACGTCGGTGTTGAGATATATTTAAGGATAAGATATAATTTTTGCCCAACCAGGTTTCTGTTATACAGAAGGCATTAAGCTCATGACATAGAAGGTATGCAATGCCTACTGCCCTGTTACACGTGCACTAAGTCTACCTGTCTGTAAACTGATTGTAGGATTTGTGTGACCTCCATTGCCACCATCTTAGAATACAGCTTTGGAAATGAATCAATAAGAATCAATCGTTTTCTAAATTAAATTAAAATTAATAAAGTGGGGCTTTCAAATGCCATTTCCTCAGATATGGTGCTCAGGATAGTAGTGCAATAAACATTTTTAGCAATAAATAAATATGTACAGTATATCTAAAAATGTTATCAGCCCAGTGACTTTGAAATAAAAGAGCATGCTACAGCTGTTCAACATGTTTTTAAAGAGTAGTAAATGCGCGCTGCTTTTCTGACAGCAAGACCAGATCATTGATGTAAGACTGCTCTAGAGAGTCACAAAAACGAAGAATGTACCAGGAATACGCAGTTTAGTATTTGTATCTGCAGAATTGTGTTAGGGAACACCATACATTTTACATGTGTGCAATCAATTCAGCCCCAGACACAAGACTCTTCTGACATTGACATAAAAGCCATTTTGCCCTTAATACTGGCTGTTGTCCCTTCTAAATGTTTCTCTTTGTAAGTCAGAACAGTCATTTAAACACTTTCCCATGCTTTTACAGTGCTGTGTTTTACTATCCATTCATATGCATAACAAAAATTGGCCATGCTTGATGTTTCACTGTCTACCTCAGCCTACTTTACAATACATTTGCCACTCTGTCACTACTCTCCAACAAGTAATAGGAGAATATTTGAATATAGGGAGTCCCAATACTTGGTAACACTTTCAATAAGTGTCTGTTCACGATTGTTTCACGTGTATTAAGGGAAATGTCATGAACAGTATGTCATGAACTCATGCTTGTGACTTCTGAATTCAATAGGAATTCCATTTGAAATCAGTAGGAAATCATGTGTTAGTTACATTGTGATTACAGACACTTAAAGTGTTACCCAATACTTGTTGGACATTTTTAGAAGCTACTGTACGAACTGGTTTTGTTTTCCTGTAAAGTCCTCCCTGACACACCTTTTCTTTTTCCAGGAAATGTAATTATTTTTTTTCAAAACAACAATTAGATGGGGACAAATAGTTCAAACTTGGAGAATGTGGTGCAACTAGCAGAAAAAAAGCTAAACCTGTAAGTCTGAAAAATGAAGATCCTAGATAAGCACTATACTGAATGTCAGCACTGACGTCAGGTTACAGTGTAACAAACAGCTGCACCCCTAAACCATGCCGCAAATGCAAACTTTAAATGCATTTTTGTATTTATGATAGTCACGCAGCTAGGGGTGGAAGTACAGACTAGATCTAAATTCATCAGACCCTATTTTCCTAAGTCAGACTGTGTTTTATTAGCCTTTAAATGTAGTTTTAAAAAAAGACTTTTAGGCTTGAGTAAAACACATACTTTATGGAAGTAACTCAGCCCTACTATGTGCAGGACTCACACACACACACACACATATATATATATACAGTCACCTCCAAAATTATTGGCACCCTTGATAAAGATGAGCAAAAAAGACTGTATAAAATAAATAATACCAGTACTGAGCTATATTGTAATTTTCCAACATGTGGAATATATTTGACTTTATTAATGATTCAATGGAATCAACCAAATTACACATTTCTCAAATTATAAATTTATTTCCAAAAAATAAGTGTCACAATTATTGGCATCCTTGTTTTCAGTACTTTGTGCACCCTCCCCTTTCTATAATGTTCAATGACATTGGAGAACACATTGGGAGGGATCTTAGACCATTCCTCCATACAGAATCTTTCCAGATCCTTGATATCCTTCCATCTGCGCTTATGGACTGCCCTCTTCAATTGAAACCACAGGTTTTCATTGGGGTTCAAGTCCGGAGACTGAGATGGCCATTGCAAAATGTTGATTTTGTGGTCAATTAACCATTTCTTTGTGGATTTTGATGTGTGTCTTGCTGGAAGATCCACTTGCAGCCAGGTTTCAGCCTCCTGGCAGAGGCAACCAGGTTTTTGGCTAAAATGTCCTGGTACTGGGTAGAGTTCATGATGCCGTTGACCTTAACAAGGGCCCCAGGACCAGTGGAAGCAAAACAGCCCCATAACATCAAAGATCCACCACCATATTTTACAGTAGGCATGAGGTTCTTTTCTGCACACGCATCCTTCTTTCGACGCCAAACCTACTGCTGGTGTGCGTGGCCAGAGCTCTATTTTCATCTCATCTGACTATAGCACCCGGTTCCAATCGAAGTGCCAATGCCGTTTAGCAAACTCCAGGCTCTTACGTTTATTGGTTGCTCTCAATAAAGACTTTTTTCTGGCAAACCTTTCAAATAGCCTATTGGCATGGAAGTGGCGTCTAATTGTAGATTTGGAGACTTGGTGACCCCAAGATGCAACCAAGTTCTGTAATTCTCCAACTGTGGCCCTTGGTTTTCCCTTTGCCTCCTGAACCATCTACCTCACTGTGCGTGGGGACAAGATACACTTGCTCCCTCTACCAGGCAACTTTACCACTGTTCCAGTGGTTTTGAACTTCTTAATTATTGCCCTAATAGTGGTAAGTGGTATATTTTGTTTTTTAGCTATTGTTTTGTAGTCATTACCTGATTTATGAAGGTCAACAACCATTTGTCTCTTTTCATTTATGAGTTCTTTGCCTTTCCCCATGGTGATGAATGACAAATGGATTTCATGTGCGTGTTACCTCATTTTTATACCCCAGTGAAACAGGAAGCCATGGAAGGCCACAATACAGTTCCTTAAGATTGAAATGAACTTAAAGAAGTAGAATGTTAATGCAGATTTAATTTTGTTTCATTTTATTTATAAGAATCTTTAGGGGTGCCAATAATTCTGACACCTACCTTTTTGAGAAAAAATTGTATTCATAAAAAAACTTTTTCTCTGAGCAATTGTATTAGAATAAATGAATATGGTTTTCCTATATATTTGAGCATAAAATATACACTACCGGTCAAAAGTTTTAGAACATCCCCATTTTTCCAGTTTTTATTGAAATTTAAGCAGTTCAAGTCCAGTGAATAACCTGAAATGGTACAAAGGTAAGCGCTAAACTGCCAGAGGTTAAAAAAAAAAGTTTAGGTTACCAAAAACTGAATAATAATGTTAATTTCAGAGTTATACAAAAGGGCCTTTTTCAGGGAACAAGTAATGGGTTAACAACTTACAGCTGTTCTGCAGCAATGGAAGTAAATTAAGCCTTGAAAGTTGATGCTAACAATTCCTACAGGTGTCCCAACTTTTGTTGATTACTTACAAACCCTCTGTCTGTATAAAAGCAGTGTTGGAACAGACTGTGTTACTACACCCTCTTAAGCATTATTTGGACAGTATTGTACTGCAGAAAGTAGTATATTGCTCTTATAATGGCGAGAAAAAGGCAATTAACAAAGGAAGACAGACAGACCATTATAACCCTTAAAAGTGTAGGTCTTTCCTTTAGAGAAATTGCAAAGAAAGCCAAGGTGTCAGTGAGTACAGTTTCCTACACCATCAAAAGGCACTTGGAAACTGGAGGAAACTCTGACAGGAAGAGGTCTGGCAGACCCAAAGCCACAACAGAATCAGAAGACAAGTTTCTGAGAGTCAACAGCTCGCGTGATAGGCGGCTCACAGGACAACAGCTTCAAGCACAGCTTAACACTGGTCGAAGTAAGCAAGTCTCAGTTTCAACTGTGAAGAGAAGATTTCGAGCTGCAGGTTTGACAGGTCGAGTGGCAGTAAGAAAGCCATTGCTAAGATGGCAAAATAAGAAAAGGAGGCTTGCCTGGGCCACGAAGCACCGCCAGTGGACTACTGAAGACTGGAAGAATGTCTTATGGACCGATGAATCAAAATTTGAAATCTTCGGTTCATCACGCAGGATTTTTGTACGCCGTCGAGTAGGCGAAAGGATGGTTCCTCGGTGTGTGACACCAACTGTCAAACATGGAGGAGGAAGCGTGATGGTCTGGGGCTCTTTTGCTGGATCCAGAGTCGGCGACTTGCACAGAGTGAGTGGCACCCTGAACCAAAACTGCTACCACAGCATTTTGCAGCGCCATGCAATACCCTCTGGTATACGCCTAGTTGGTCAGGGGTTCATCCTACAGCAAGATAATGACCCAAAACATACCTCCAGGCTATGTCAGAACTACCTTAGAAGAAAAGAACAAGACGGTAGGCTTCAAATCATGGAATGGCCAGCACAGTCTCCAGACATAAACCCCATCGAGCTGGTTTGGGATGAACTGGACAGAAGGGTGAAAGCAAAGCAACCTACAAGTGCAACACATTTGTGGGAACTTCTGCAATAGTGTTGGGAAGAACTTTCCGAACAATATTTGATTTCCATTGTAGAAAGAATGCCGCGAGTGTGTTCGGCTGTTATATCTGCAAAAGGTGGCTACTTTGATGAGTCAAAAATTTAGATTAAATCTTGTTAAACAAAATGATTCCATGATTTCTTTTTTATCTCCAATTGTTTATTTGTTCTATGCTTTAATTTCAGAGTACACTGAGACATTAAACTGCGTAAATTTCAATAAAAACTGGAAAAATTGAGGTATTCTAAAACTTTTGACCAGTAGTGTAGCTCATTACCTGTGCTGTTTATTTTATACAGACTTTTTTGCTCATCTTTATCAAGGGTGCCAATATTTTTTTATTATTGTATATATATGACTGTATATATACACTGTGAGAGGTAGTCCTTTTTTCCCCCCAGGACTACAATCTCCCAGAAGGTCACCGGCTGAAAAGCCTTTATTTGTTTAATTGATTAATTTCATTTTGTTAATTGTTTTATTAGTAATGATCCCCTGCACCTGGCTATCATTGTAAATTAGAGCCAGGTGCAGGGTATTTAAAGAAAGCAGACAGTCTGTTTGGGGCGGCTGTGTGGAGAGCCTTGACAGTGTGCACAAGCGTATGGAAAGGGGGGGAAGAAAAGGTAGTATTAAACCTGGCGTGATTTATCAGGTAAACGGCTTGGCCGTCCGGCGTATTAGTTTAGGTTCCTGTTCTGTGTTTTAGTTAAGTGCTCAAAAAAAAGAGCTAGGTGTTTGTTTTGTTTATTTAGTTTTGTGTTTATTAAAAATAGCGTGTCTGTGCTTTAAAAAAATCTGTGTCCTAGTTCTGCTTTTAAAGGGGCAACAAACTACAAGTGGTGAAAATTCTGTTACAACACATACACAGTAGAACCTACATAGAGGTTGGAAATGTGTAGGTGGGAAAGAAACACACTATAGTAAACAACCATTCTTTCAGCTCGCGTTGCAATCTTCTTTGTCATGTCAGCTGGAGCGTGACATTGTCCCCACCCCTTCAACGGCTAACTTCTTGTCTGGAAACAAACCAGCTGCTGTCCCTGCTGATTAACCTGCTTTTATCCAAGTGAAATGACCCAGGAAGTACAAACAGATTTCCTGAAAATAAGGGCGAAACCCAAGACCTTTCTTTAACCTAATGTAACACCTGCCCGCCGAGAAAAAGCTGGGCAAGCGCCACGGAATACATAAAGAAATACAGCCGGATTACGCCACCGAGGGAATTTCACCCTCAGAATTAAAACAAACGGTAGTTTAAAACACGTCTCCTAAGTAGGTTATTTTATAGGGCGTGGAACTGGGATAGAAATCAGGAGCACACAAACTACAACGATTAAAAATCATTCCAGGTTTTATTTGGGAGAGGACACAGACGCAGATGATAGATGCACATTAACAAACAATTACTAACATCAACAGTATATAACCGTGCAGAACTGACAGAAGTGTTAAACGCACATATAGCAGCAACAAAATTAACTGTGCGAAAGAACGCTAATAAATACTACTAATAAAATAAACAAATCGAATACACCAAACACATCTTTAAATCACGCATATACAAACGAATAAAAAACAAACGTGCAAAGTGCAACACTTTGCTATTATAATTAACTATTCCATTTGTTTATACACACAAAACAAGTAGGTTATTGTTGACAGTGCAAATAATTCATCAATTAATGACATGGCGAGCTGGAGTCTAACCATTACAGGTAATTCATTAAAACAGTCATAAAACAATAAAAAAAACAAATAAAACAACCAGGGTGATTTCTAAAAGAACATAAGCTTAAAACACAAACTAAATCGGGGGAACGGCAGGCTGTCCGGGCATTATCAAGCTACACTTATGTAGTACCGGATATCTTTTTTTTTTTTTTAATATATCTATAAAGAAAATGTGTGTTTGCTGCCTGTATAACGTGTGTTCTTTCAAACTGCACATGCACATTTACCTATATAGCTAATGGAAATGCAACACAGATACGATTAATGGGATTACTTTATAAACTATACACTCTTTGAGGGTCTGTCCATGTCTGGGTTCTAGTAAAACAATCCTGTTTTTATGATTCAACTTGATTGTGTGGGGCTCTTTAAATGTAGGAATAAAATGAATTGTGATATTAGGAGTGGATACAGATGTAGAAGAAAACAAAAAAGACCAGTTTTCCCTTGTTGCCTGTTTGGCATTATTTCATTTCATGAAAACATTGTATGGAGATGTAGGAAATAGATGTGGTCAGTCTGTGCATTACATCTTCAAATAAAAATGCATGATCTGTTTTTAGCAGATGTTTTGCAGCTGTTAACAAGACTGTCTTTGTTAGTGTGATTGAAACACCAATAGCCTAGTTTAAAAAACAGTGTTACCCTTAATACAGGTCAATTTAAACTGGCATGTTGCCACTAAGCATTTACTGTACTGTACCACAGTGAGGCATGGTAAGCATAGTGGCAACGTTTTACAATGCATATACATACATCTATCATTAACTATGTCTAACTGTGCTTTGTTACCACAATACTTTGCTTTACTGTGCTTGGGTCAATTTTACAGGTTTTGTTTTAAAACAATGGTTTCATGGGCCAGATTTGAAAAGCTTTTCTCCCATGCAAAGATGCCTATGGTTTGTTTTTTTTTTACAAACTGGTCAGACCACACTTAAACCTGAACAGAGAGTGAACAGAGCCAGTGTTGAAGACAGGTTAGTTAATGTACCGTGATAGCCTTAGCTTGGTTGCTGTTTATTTAGTTTAGTTTTGTTGTTAATAAAAGTGCACAAGAAGCACTAAACTGCAGTTTGTGAGTCTGGGTACTATTTCAAGGGCACAGGCCAGCTTTGATTGGGACGCTACACCACACAGGTCTCCAGAATTGGGTCTGTTTTTTTTATTTCTCTAAAGATAATGAACAGACTTGAATCTTCAGGTTACAGGGTAACTTACTGTATTGAAGTATGTTAACACTAAAAGGTGGTATCTGTGTGTTCAGTTGCCTTGGCACTAAAACAGCTCTTACATCGGACCCTGACTTCACAGAGTGCATAAATTAAGAAAATCCATGTTGAATTATTATTTTAACATATAACTGTAAAACTATAAAACATGTAAGGTATAGCAATACTAAAAAGAAACTAAAACGGCTAATCCTCAAAGTTACAAATATAATGGGAATGGATTGTTCATAATACTGAAATGTCTATAACTCTGAAGCTGGTATTATTTTCAGTGATTAAACATTTGTGTGCTGTATTTAAAAATAAATAAATTAAGCCAGGAGAGCTGTGTTTAACTCACCCCACACCCAGACACCTCCAGCAACATGCTATTTGTGACCTAAAAAAGAAACTGAACCAACACCCATAATTAACCCTAATTAACCTGAATTTTCTAATTTTTTTATTTGAGTTCTAATATAGCGTGTGACCATATTGTCATGCTAGGCAAATATGTAATTAAAGATGATAATTTTACATAGATCTTTACTGAGTGTGGAATGAAGGAAATAGGTTTGGACGATCTTCCTGAATTAATGCGGAGGTACGGCTGATCCTGCTGAGCGGGCTAAGAGCCAAACGTCTATCAACCACCACCTTTTCCCTCTGATTCCAATCTTATACTTGACAACGTTCTCTTCCATTCTGTTGATGCTGCCCATGTGCTTGCTGTACTCTCTGCAGAGAAGGAGGCTTGGCACTTTGATATTTTTCTTCGCAGCCTGTGAATACCGCTGCATTGGAAAGACAGGAGACACACCATGATAATGGAGTTAGCAACTCTGCATGAAATAATAATTTTCTTTGCTCTGCATGCTCTTGAAGGTTCCTTACATACTCTTCTTCTCCTTGCTGGAGGGAAGGGGACAGACTTTCTGGACATGATTTTCACAGATTGTTCCTGTTCCAGCATAGCCTGACTCCTTGCAGGTTGAATCCTGTGAACAGGTTGTCAAAATAGAAGTGGAACAGGAGGTGCCTAAATTCTTCTGGCAACTCATCAATCATCACAGCCATTGGTAAGGCAGCTTTCCAGAACAGGTTTGTGTTTAAACACTGAACTTTGTATCCAAACCTGACAGGTTTACTACAAAGAAACTGTTTGCAACCATGACGACAATAGTAGGCCACCATGCATTTGTCAACATCGAGTTGTTGCACAAGCTTGAAGAAAGAAATCTCTTCTTCAACAGTTCCATTAATGGCCTAAACTTCCAAATCTTGTCCTTAGGATCCATCTTGGTGGTGTCTGCACAGTCAATGAATCTCATGGTCTAGACAAAACGCTCCCTCCTCATGGCTGTGCAGACCAGCTCATTCTGCACATCGCCCCCACTCTCTCAGTGCAGGTGCTTGCCAGGAAGCTGGTTATAACCACAAGAATGAGGACTGCGATGAAAACCATCATTTCAGAAATGTTGATTTGTGATATGGACAGTTCAAAAATAGCACGTACTGCGTACATTCCTCCTTCAAAAAGTTAAAAACTTTGATTTGCTGCTGGTGACATTTCACAGAAAGTGGAGTAATCTGCTGCAAAAAAGAATGCATCACTGGTCTTGAGATCGTCTTGTATCCAGGTGTGGCTCAGGAACATCGTCTTGCGTTTCATTGAGGATCTCTTCTCCTAGATGCTCTCCACTGGCAAGAACAACAACTGCTCCGGATCTCAGCTGCCTTCCACTTAGGTTGTCCACCAAACCTCCCTCGTCATCATCAGCAGAGTCCTCGTCCGACTGGACAGCTGGCTCAGGTGGTTCTAGATAGACCTCTTGGGCATCCTCTTCAGACTCAAATATATCAAGGGCCTCCTGCACTGTCAATTTCCAAGAGAGAACCATAATTGAGGTGATTTATACTGTTCTGATCCCTCCTAGTGTGACCAAATGGTAATTATGCAATCAGGAAAAAAACAACTGTAAATTTGGAAAAAAGATTGTTTCAAGTTATATTTCTAAACAAGTTATAAAAACAAATAAAAACGTTATACGAAGACTTACCAAAGAAATCCTTCTTGTTACAAGTCTTTGATCTATTGATGTTGAGGTTTAAAAGTTTTAAATTGAGATGAGGCAAAACATATATGATGATAATTGGCCAGATAAAAGCCGACAATTACCCTTGAATCGAAAGCACTCTGCAGAACCTAAAGACATCATTTAAGAGCGTCACCATGTTCAAATTAAATGCTGGTTCTGTTTTGTTTTTTTTGTTTTTTTTTAAACCCTACCTGAAGACATTACACACCATTGTTATGCTTATGTGTTTATAATGTGGATCTGCATCGGCCACACGAAACTCGCCTGTCTACAGATTAAAAGGCAACAGTTTGTCTGTAATTGAAAGCATATATATAATTAGGGATAGTAGCTATATTTTGTCGTAATGCACTGCATAAGGTATAAACCACGAGGGGCTGTGCGGAGAATCATGGGAATCACACACCCCGAAGTGGTTTATACCACTTAAGTTAATTGTCATTTGGGGGAAGAAAATATATTAAAGCCCTTTTAAAATTAAAAAAAAAATGACATAACCTTTAATTTGCATTTAAGAATTAATTTTAAGGTTCACCTTTTTAAAAATAAATGTCACATTTCCATTTTCTGTGAAGTTTTGCATTGAAAGTAAAGGGCGGAGCACAAGTTGATAATGTGGATGGTCTGGATAGAGTTTCAATGAAACTGAGGAAGGAAGCAGAGCAGCTGTGATGGAGGCTGAAGCTGGATTTCAAGGTGAGTTTGAGGATATATTATATATATATATATATATATATATATATATATATATATATATACTGTATACTGTATATATATATATATATATATATATGTATTGCACCGCTGGAGTACAGTATCTTATCAAATGCTTTTAGATCGATGTTCGGCTGCAGACATTAATTCCCACGTGCCAGGTTAAGATGAAGATCAAACAAACCCTGTGTACCAATCCAACCGTTGTTTCTGGTGAAAGTGCTTCAGATTCCTGCAGGTGCTTCAAATCCAGGTCGGTAATGCAGGGGTGGTGTTTGGCCTTGTCTTTACCAGCATTTTTGAAAGTTTTCATGACAGGAAGTCATTACTGCTGGTATTAAACTCGCTGTCAGCAGAGATGTTAAAACTTCTACTCTTAAAAAATGTATTCCAGCTATCTGCATTAAAAAACTGGAGACTCATTACTGGTCACCAGTTGAATTTCTTTCACTGGCATAAAATTTCCTCAGAATGCTTGCGAACGGGAGAGAATTAATTTAACCTAAGGTCAGTGGTACGTCAGCTGCGTTGCTTGGGGCAATTGGATAGAGCGTGGCGCCGCACTGATCACAGGGAGGAGTTTAGCAGTACAAAGGGGACGCAGCTACATGAGTACAGCCCCTTACACTGATACAGTAAGACGTTGGACCGTTGTTGTTTTTGTTGGTGTATTTTGTCAGATGGCTACCTCGGGAGCTGAAGCTACGGAGCCAGCACTACCACCCAGAGCACCTGCACTACCACACCACCTCAACCTGTTCCAGCACTCTGAGCACCTGCACTTGCACACCCCCTCACCCCGTGCGTGCACCTTGTGATTATTCTTTTTTTGTTTAGGACTGCAAGTCCACCGTTTGATCTCGGATACCATTGCTGGTAGAGGGGATAGTTTTTAAAATAAAACGGACTCATTGTAAATACCCCCCGCTATTGTGGATATTGTATCTTTACCCCCACCACTCACATCCTGACAATGCTGTTGAGTTTATTTGGACTTGTTTAATGTCCATATTTTTTCTTTAAGCCAGTCTTTAAATCAATTAACAGCCCATGTTGTAGATTTATTAGTATTTTTTCTACTTCATTTAGCTGTGCCTAATTTAATCTGATGTGTCTACTGTTGTACCACTTTATTTTATTTTTCAGATGGATTACTGTCGTCACTGGGAAAGTTGGTGGTGTACCAGTTCTCTGGAGTTTCACCTCCAAATATGTTAGTGGGTGGACTGTCACTCATTTTGTGGCACTGGTTTTATAATTAATAAATAAAATGGCAGTTTGTCATGGAATTTTGTGATAGAATTTGTATATATAATGTGTGTGTTATGGACCGGTGCCGAAATCGGGGCAGTTGCCGAAATGCCCGTGCAGTGCGCGAAGTGCCCAACTGCGGTTGACAGATGCAGAATTAGCATTGAATTTTAAGTCATTTCGGCAACTGCCCACAGCAACCCGGGCTGGTGGCAAAGAAAGATTTATAACAGATACAGTATAAAGTTGCGTGCCTTTACGTCTCCCGACTTTTGAACTGCATCCTTAATGTTATTTTAACAAAGTTTTTGTTATTGAATTTCCATACTATCAGTTAAATAAAAAATATAGTTTTTATCCTGATTTTATTTAGAATTAGTTTGTGTTGCTAAGCGTTTGCCTGTATTCCATGAGTAATGTATTTTTCTCAGTAAACATCAGTGATCTGGTCAGGTTCTTTCGGTTTAATTCAAGTGAACCGTGTAGTCTACTTCCAGTTGCGGCGTAAATAGCAACTTCATACGTTACCGTATTTAATTTAAATATTCTATTGACATGCAGCTGTTCGTACCCTGTTTTGTGAAGGGTTTGTTATCAGTAAAACCGCTGTTATTTTCAGCACGTGTAACTGGTTATTGATGAAAGGCTATCAGGGACAGGGAATAACCTACTTTGAATTAAGGAGAATAAATCAGCTTTAATAACAGGTGAGATATGTGCAAGTATATGAACTATTTTTGTCCCAGATGAAAATACAGTACTGTCTAACAACCCCTTTGTGAGGGGGGGATCCTGCACGTTATAATACTCATTAATTTGTCTCGCATCACAAAACATACGTTTATATTATTATCTCTTTATAGCAGGGACTGTTTCTTCTATACCTTTTCTGATCATGCTGTAAATTATGAAACTGGTGGAGCACAAAGTGAACTTCGATTGCATCCACTTCTGCGATTAGAATTTCTCTCAACACCACTTCCATTTCGATTTTGCTCAGAACTGTTCATCTACCAAAGCGGTCCACGCTCCGTCTGCACAGACCGTGACGTTACGCGCATGAAAGCGCCATGCTGTTTGGAGCCAGGTAGCAACCACCTGTAAGGAAGTGGTGTCAGTGACGAAAGCACAAAGGAGCCGTGTTGTTGCTTGGTGTTCATTTGCTAGATTCACACTGCTGAGAAATAATTTAATAAGTCATGATGCAAGCCAAATCAAAGTTGCAGTTCTTCTTGGGGCTAATTGATTTGGAAGACTTCTTGAAAGAGCCTCCTTTTTGCTTTACAGTGGAAAAACGAGCGTCGGGATGCAGATTTGTAAAATATGACCCAGAGACCTGCTGTGTGTTTATTGAAGACGTACAAACTGCGACGGGGAAAGTTGTTTTTCAGCATTCAGCCGGAAGGTAGAGAGATAGCCATTGATGTTATTACAATATTACATGTTTCACTTGTCTGTTTTTATGCAAATACTTGTTGTTTTCACATTGCTTAAGGTCAGTCAAGGTACGAACGTTGAGAGATTACACGCATCTGAGAAAAAGACTGACATCGAAACTTATTTTCCTGCTGGTTTCGGCATGCGAGAACAATGCAGCATTGTCTGGGAAGAAGGCAGAAAAGAAGTCAAAAGGTACAGTAGTAAGTTTCAATAGCTGATTAATGCCTATATTTATTTATGTTGTCCTGACTTCCAAAAGTTGCACCATCATAAGAAACCATGAGTTAGTTCACAGTGCACAGTGACAACAGTGGCACAGTGCACGAGCGTCATTAGCGAATCTGTCTCGACTAATCAGGGTGATGTTACGTTTATAAATATATACAAATTACATTGTTGCGAGTAATGTCTGTGTTGTACAGACATGCATATTTGAAATCCCCCAGGTAAGGGCAGAGGTGAAAGTAACTAATTTCTTACTATACTATTATTGTTCAGTACCGTCCTCTGCCCCCGTGCACTAGTGCAGAGTCCACACCGCACTGCCTAGGCAATTTGAGAAAATAGTGAATATATTTTACTATTTGTTTGTTTTGTCCACTTGTTCGGCTTGGATTTTGGTGTCTGACGAAATTTATATCAGAGCTTTAGTTTCTCACACTCGCCATGTAATTAGATTTAACAGATTCGAGAGTGAATAACTAGAACCTTTTGTTTTTCAATTCACTGACGCTGTACCAGCTCCGAAGCCGTTAAAATAAGTGTAATACTAGTTTAAAAGTTAAACATCGGGTGTATTTATTTTCTTTATGTTGCCATCTCAAAACATGTTCAATGTAGAAAAATAAAATCCTGATTTAAATGTAGATCAGCTGTTAGTATTACAATCCCTTATGGAAAAAACACATGTGATTCACATGTGAAAACTCACATGTGTTCACATGTGAGTTTTCACACAAGGTTTTCGGACTTTCTTGTGTGACTTTTCACATGTGGTAATTCATATGTTTATTTTCACATGTGGTCATTCACATGTTTATTTTCACGTGTTCCACCTGAATTTTCACATGCATATGTGAAATGTTTTGTAAGATTATTTAATATTTGTATACAATTATTCTCCACAAATCAAGGTGAATATTTTTTCCTCCTATTGTACCAGATATACATGCACACAAATTGACATTACACAGATGCACATTGTCACCAGATAAAGTCCTTTTTGTAAAGTTAAATTAAATGTATTCCCATATATGAGTAACATAGACCAGACAATGTGAAATTAATAATTTTTAATACTGTTGCAGAATTACAGGAACACATACATCAACACATTTTAAATATAAACAAAAATACGTAATTAGGAAAAAAGTCATTTTGATGTCCATTCTTACAAGATTCCATTTTATCTTGCAGCTTTTTTTTAATGTCCTTTCATCCCTCAACTTTTGAGCCATGCAGGCTTTGATGGTTGTATCATCAGTATGAGGGAACCTGGTTTTCACATGATCTGCAAAACAACAATAGATTTAATAGTACTATATGTCAACAGGGGGTTTCCATCCAACGACATGCTGGTTGGGTTGATTGGTCTCTCTAAATTGTCCTCTGAGTCTGAACCACCCTGTGTGTTTGGAGTGTACGGTGTGTGTGTGTGTGTTGCCCTCCATGGAGTCCTGTGTAGGGTGTAATCCCAAGCTCAATACAATAGTTGTATGTCAACATCACAGGGTCATATAAATAATAATAATTTTAAAAAACCCATAATAAATCAAATAACAAAAGTAATAAATAACATTAAATACTTTTACTTTTTCTTACATAATAAATAATATTACTATAGCACAAAGGTAATATGTAAGTTGCATTGTATAGTTTATTTTATCCATTTAATTTTTAAATAAAAGTAGAGTATAAAATTATAGTACAGAATTATATTTTATATTTGAAAGTATAGAAATTTTTTTTTTGTGAAAACACAATATACCTATGTGGTGGATGGCACAATGTAAACTAATCAAGTGTGGTAGATAAAATGTTTCATGGACAAATTGTGCCTGAAATATACATTACCTATTATCAGCCTAACTTTCGAAGAATCCAGTGCCTGCCTGACGTCATTGCATTGGATGCCTTTTTTGCCAGTGACTGAGGACTCTGTTAATTGTTCTTTTGAGAACATTGCCCCCATCAGATTTCTTGTCATTTTATTTATAGTCACTGGCCTGTCTTGCCTCTTGCTGGGCTATTGGATTCAATAAGCCATCTATCTTCTGAAAAGCAGCCATAAATAATAAAAACAGAACAATAAGAAACTAGAGATACAACATGCAAAACAAAAACCTGACCATGCAATACAAAATATTAACAAACACTCATCTAATAATAGTATATAGTAGTGAAACTGAAATTATCTTTGTAACAACAAAAAAAATAATTTGAAACTATGCATGATATTTCCTACCATACTGTGTGACATATTTGAAGTTATATCATGTGTAGTCTTCTATATAGTGGTTAAATAGTTTTTGTATTGTATTCATTAGAATTACACAAAGCTATTTAATAATATGCAAAATTAAAACCAGGTGGTGGTGTGCTAAACTTATGAGTAGCATCACTCGTCTCAAACATTTATTGTAGGATGTCTTAGATTACTTACACTATCCCTGTTGCATGAAATCTCTGCATGTGTTGCAGACTTGGCAACTGGATGCAACTGATTTGCTGCTTGTTCTGGTGAAGTTTCTGTAGGCCTGACTTTACTTGGTAGATGTTTTTGAACATACTTCTTTACTGAAGCATCTATCAGTACAGGTATGCCTACAAATACAAGAGCATTAACCTTGCTGTTTATTATATAATTTTATTATTGTTTATTTAGCAGATGCCCTTACCCAGGGCGACTTACAACTTTCACAAAATATACATATTACAGGAGTCATAATGCTTCACAATAACTACAGTCCAATATACATTAGCTTCAGTCCTAAAAGGATCAAGTTTAACTAAGAACAATATACAATAATTCAAGTCCTAATAAGAGAAAATACAATATATAGTAACATCAGTCCTAATAAGAGTAAGCTTCACTAAAATAATTACATAATGTAGTACATGGTGCAATCAAGGGACAGTGCAAGTAGTAGATATGGTGATAGTTACATTGGGGTTACATATCAATTCCAAGTGCAGTGGAGTCAATATATAGGCAGTAAGGTAACAAAAAAAGTTACTGATTTATTTTAGTTGCATACCTTCTTGGAGTTGCATGTTCAGTTTAGTGAGTTGTTTTATTTTAATACTTTTTCTTTGCAGCTCATCCTCCAGAGTTTCAATTTTTTTAAGGAGTCTATCTCTGCTAATCTGACCAGGATATCCATCATTAGTATTGCTAGCTGTTTTGTATTTCTCAAGCAATTCAGAATTAGCTTTTTGTACAGCAGCAACTTTGTTCTGAAAAATAAAATAACAAACAACGTATATATTATTAATCACAAGTGGGGGAAAAAGCAATAATTAATTGTTTTTATAAAGTTCTACAGATTAATTTAATCAGCTTTATTATTTAGGACAGAAAAGTTATATTAACATAGCAAAAAAAAAAAATGTTTACACTTAACCTTTCATGTAATAGATGTCAGCCTATATGCAATAGTCAGGTGTTCCTTAAATCCAGTCCTTGAGGACTACAATCGAGTAGGTTTTCCATACTTCTTTAACACAGTGTCTGTTTAAAACCTAAGGGCAGTATGACCAGTTATAATCCAATAATTTATTATTAATGGTTGAGGCGGAATGACAGCCAGAACACTACCTTATTAGGTTTAGGAACACTGCAGATCCTGGATCTTTTTTGTGCCACTATCTCCTCATCAGAGCAAGATTCTTCAGAAGTCTGCTCAGGTGAATACCTTACTGGCTGCTTTAGGGCTCTCTGCCCCTTGCCACTCAGACTGTCATCTTCGATGTCATCTATTTGTGCATCTAACCACTCCTTTTCTTTTTTTTAATGCATCTTAGGTTATCTGTAGGGATGAAAATGACAAATTAATAAGAAGGGTCTTATTGATTATCTTAGAAATAATTTTGTAACATTTTTTTATGGAATTCACGTTGTTAAGTAGGTAATAAGAAAAAGTAGTTGTGAGCAGGTAATAAGAAAAAATAAATTAAACATTAAACAATTTTATTGAAGACATCTGAACACGTTAACACTGGACCTATATAGAAGCAATAGGAAGAAAATAATATATAGTAAACGTGTATACATTATATTATACATACAACCACTAATATGTAAACGATTGTAGCACTTTAAGTGTATGTGCTTTTTTATAAAAAAAAATAATTTAAAAACAAAGTTTTTAAAAATACATAATATGGGGGGAGAAATAGATAAATACGAAAGCACTGTATGTGTTTGTAGCTGTGAAGTTGCTTCAGAACAGTTCACAAGATAGCGTCTCAATTTACACATCAAACAGACGTAATTTCCTATCTAGTGTTTATATATCTATGGCTACTTGTACTGCCGGCAAGTGGGTTGGTCGAGGGGTGGAGCTAGGAGGCGTAATTGTCCAGAAAATGGGGTTGGTTAATCCTGGTGTTGGGCGGAGTAATATAAAGTCAAGGAAGAGAGGGAGTCAGTGCGAGTTTGTTGTCACAAATTGTTATTCATAATACTTGTTTATAAAAACCCTGTATTCACAAACTTAATGCGTCTGTCTAATTTATTAATCTATACAATTTATAGTTAAAACGTACTTACCACTGACGGCTAAGACTCGGGCCGGGTATGATTTCCATTCATCTTTTGGTTCCTTTTTTTTTTTTTTTTTCCATGAATCAAGTCCAGTTCTCTCAGGATCAGAGAGGAGATTTTTGTCCTGTACAAATCTCTCTTCAAATTTCCTTTGATTTGACCCAGAATATGAGAACATACCGGTGGTGTTTATTTTCTATTGCAGACATTTTAACTATTTTAACCGTTAGAACTACAAAGAACATATCCTATTCAAATTGGGTCTCGAGGTCTGATCAGGCTAGAGCGAAAATACGTGGTGTTCTGTAAACTCATTGTAATAATACTAGGCTTATTTTAATTTATATTTGTATTTTTAGTTTTATTCTTTATTGTATCCAATATTATATTTTTTTTAACTTAACATGTTTTTATTTGATCAAACAAGTTTAATTTGCTGTAAGAGCTTATCACATATCAGATGTAAAATGGTATAATCACATGTGATCAGGAAATATTCACGTGTTTAAATGTGAATTTCATATTCACATGTGTTTCAGATGAGAATTTTATAATCACATGTGATCATCAATGATATTTTAATGTGGTCACATATGAACACATGTGAATAATTATTTTCACATGTGATAACATGTGTTTCCCATGTGAATCACATGTGTTTTTTCCGTAAGTGATGTTAACGTGATAAACACATAAATTATCAAACAAATTATAAGATTGCTTTTATTTTTGAATGGCGCTAACACAACCTAAATAATTGCTGTGCTATCTTGCTGAGCACACCCAATGTAGTTTTGTACTTTAAAAAAAGGTGATCCAATCGCAAAACAGGGACGATTTAACAATTTTACTGTTTTTGAACGACAAAAATGAAGGTTGTTTTTGCTCTAGCCTACTTGTTTCCTCAGAATATGCATTAAACTACGGGAGAAATGTTTACTTCCGAGTGGTGTTACCTTGTATAGTTCGTTTTAATTTCGAAGCATTTTATGGTTATTTTTCTGTTATCTTTCCTTTTTAAAAGCAATTGGAAGGATAAGTCTATCATTCTATCAAGTGATAAAGTGGAATGGTATGCTTTGTCTCAGGCCACTAAGATTTCAGTTTACAAAAGCTGCAAGAGTTTCCACTGCGATGAATAGCTTTTTTTTTTTAGTTTTACTAGTTTTTCAGGAATGCTTCTTCATGTTCAATATCACCGATCTACCCTGTGACGGTTACCATGGCGATCACACGCTCTGTCATCCTGTCACTTGAACGGGAGCTGAGGTACTGCATTGTTTTGCTTAAATACAAAGAAATAATGATGTAGCCTAAACGATCGTTTGATAAGTCTAATTATAAAATGACCATGACAATGTTTTGCCGGTACTCTGTACTGGGCCGTACCGGCCTACTTTCACCTCTGGGTAAGGGTCACTGACCATAACTAGGCATTAGCGTCCGGGGCAGGCAATCATATTTGCGACCCCACCCTCTCCAGTTTTTTTTCTTTTTGGGTGTAGGAGTTAGGATGGTTTATTTGCTCACGTTTCATAGTTTTGATTAACTTATTGTTGTTTCCAAATCTCTCCTTTAACATGTTGGAAGGGATTGCGTGTGACGTCAGACAAACAGAAGCCGCGTGCAGCCGGCGCAACAAGCCCCGGGATACGAGAATAGAAACTATGCTAGGAGATCGCTGACAGCTGACATGTGAAAACATTGAGAACCGCAAAACAGAGTGATTACTCGAGCGGCAATGCATTTCAGTCATTTTGCCGCCCCTCACAGCTTTGCGCGGGGAGCCGCTGCCCCGCTCGCCCGGCACTAGTTACAGCTCTGGTCATTAATATTGTTATTAAGTGTGCTGACTGCACACATTGCACAAAAGAAAATGATGATATAGTAGTGATATGATTGTTCTAGTAGACTCCAGGTAAAATGGAATGTGACTTGGACAAGAGACTACTGTAGGTCATTCACTGAAAGCTAAGCTTCCCTTTTTTATTGTATAGGAAACCTGTGTTATCTGCTTTGTTCATTTCGACTGAGGCTTCTTTTTTAAAGTTGTATTAATCAGAACCTATACACTGTATATGTAGGTGGCCAGACAAAATAAATGTTGTGTTTTTAAGCAGCTGTTCTGTTGTTCTAGCAGTACTCAAACAGTTCATTGTGGTCATTAATGGCAGCAACTCAATCATCAAGTGGGAGATGGAAAGAGGGCTTGACCAGACTATTTCATCTGTGGCTGGGGAAAGCTACACGGTCAAAGTAAGAATTTTATGGCATTTCAATTTAAGTAGTACATCATGTTTCCTTTAAAAAAAAAAAAAAAAAAGTAGGGCACTGCATACAGTAAGACATCTGTTAACCAGTCCACTCTTAAAGCTGCAGTGTCCCATGCAAACACATTTTAATTTTACTGTAAAATACAATTACTTTACATCCATTTACCAAAGTTTTGGCTCATGTGAGCTCTACTTTATCAGAAAACTGACCTTTTTTTCGGCAGTCGAGGTTGTTTACAGGTAGCTGGTCGTGTTAGTTATATTTCTATATATAATATTTCATTTGTTTGTCTGTCCTTTTAGATTGACGTGAAAGATGCTTTGCAGAGATGGATGGACCAGGAGAAGTTTGCCATCACGCTTGGGCACCAACGTTTTAAACCTGTTTGGAGGGATACATGGTTTGTTCTCAAATACCACTCCGATGCCCTGTTTGATTTCCCATTCTGGTTTGGGTTCAGCAAACGAAAATTCACGATCGATGGAAAGGTATTATTTTTAGTTTGATTATTTTTTGATTTTACATAGTCGCTTAACATTGTAAAAGGGGTCTAGTTTATTGGCAGACTATTTTGGGGAATTTCTAGGTATTTGTTCCAACCAGGGCCTTAATTATTTAATTGAATTATACCTATTTAGCCTACAATATAAATGTAAATCAGGACTGTAGTTGAACACCCCGTGTCTAGTTCACAGGGGTCTGACAACATATTTTAAACTTAACCTGGGTTTTCACTGCCAAGAAATCCGTTCAGAACACCATTTGCGGTGAGCACGCTATTTCTTAGGGCACATTTATGCCTGTTTCTCGAATGTTTGTGATACATCAAACCCTTCTTTCCTTTTTCTGACTGCAGTATCAAATCTTTTAAAAAGAATTGCAGGATGTTTTCAAAACTCAGTGGAAATGCTGAGTGTTCTTTTTTTATTTTACACATCATTACCTCTGCCAATTAGTAGTTCAAAGTGATTCCTCACTGTTTTTAGTAAGGTTTAACAGAACTTTTCTATGTTTTGATCTAACCCACCCCACTACCTCCCGCAGTGTTTACTTATTCTATTTATTTTTTCTTAACAGATTTCTCACCTCACAATCAAAGACAAACAGGAAAGATTTGCTGTAGAAGAACTCTTTGATGCTTGTTTTTGCCCTGCTAGATAAACAGCTACAGCAATAGTGATGTATGGTTAAGTCTACGATTTTGGCACTGCCATTTTTGTACATTTCATTGGCGTGATGCAGCAAAAAAACAAGAATTCACAGAAAGGTAATGTAGTTTTAGCTACATCAACATACACGAGAGCTTTTAAATAGTACACCAAAACCAATAATATATAAAGACTTGCTTTTTATTACTGACAAGTTTAAACGTAACTTTAGAGTACTAAACTTAAAGTACATACTTCAGACTCCCCCCCCATAATTTGTGGTCGGAGTCGAGGGTCTCTGACTCGGAAGTCGGAATTGCATCATCAACAGTCTTGTGACGTGCGTCTTTTTTGGAAAGGCGTACAGCGTCAACCTTTTCACCTGTCATTCTAAAATATATCTTACTGTCACAAACACACGCACCTCTCTAATTAATATATGAAATTCTCCCTTTCGGGTTCTCTGTTGGTTGAGAGGATGGATGTAACAACAAAGTCGCTTCTGATTTTTCTTTTTAAACCTCTTGTATAAGAAGTACAAACTTGGCACATCTACTTAAGTCAATTTATCCAATTCCGCAAATGCAGTCTGTATTTAAAGTATGAACAACAGCTGCGACCGCTTCTGTGAAGTCAAAAGGGCTGCGACACATGATGCATCCTTCGTACAGCAAATAGCGAAGCTACACAGCTACGGATACTCGCAGATTTGTATTTTCAGTGCAAACTATTCAAATTCATGATTCTCGATTTCCACGACCTCCGTGAGATTATTTATAGTTGATGAAGATGGTGTTTTGGCATTGTGATGGTGAACCATCACTGTACATTGTAAGTCTGTCTATAGAGACCTGTAAATGCTGCAAATGAAAACTTACCTATGTGCTTTGGGTTTCACATACAATTCAAGAATTTACATGAGAAAATATGAAAAAATGACACATGTTTGATTTAATTGTAATAATGAATAAACTATATTCAATGAATTCTAAAGAGTGCAAGCTTGCTGTTAAAATAAGATGAACCTAAATCAACAACATAAACAAACTAGAGTGTCAAGAGTACTGCACGGTAATTGGTAGCAGTAGTGACCTCTAGTGTTTTGAGCTGTTGGTATCTGCATGCTGATCTAAAGTCATGAACAAGGGGCTGTCTGTTTTAAATGTGGTGGATAGTCATATGCACCATGGAGCTACCTGAAACCACGTTTCCCTTTCACCTTTTTCTACAAACTGGTGTCTACTCCTCAAGTCTTTGTTATGTGGAGGTCAGCTTTGCTCGGTCATTGAAGACCCCCGCGACAGCCATATACACCAGTAATAATGTGAATGAGAATAAATGTGCCTGGAATACAATCGGATCATTTACTTGCACATCTAAATCTGTTTGTAGTTCAGTTTGTTTCGATGTCTAGTCCAGAGATTCTCTATGTTAACGCTACAACAGGATTAGGGTTTATTGTAGGCTGTAGGTTGACTCCACTTCAGGAGAGTTTTACCCGTATTAAGTCATGCTGGACCTTCAGGATTGTTGAGATGGTGAAATAACGAGACACAGTTTCGGCAATCAAGCTGAGTTTATTCACCGGAATGAAGGCTATACAGAGCTCTTTTCTAATTGCTATCTTCTGAGTACTTACCATAGCGAGTATACATACATGCATAAGTAAAGTGTAACTAGCAACATAGTTGAAGGTTTCAAACAGACTTGGTAATCTGTAGTAAAGTAAAATAACAAGAGCACACATACTCCATTACTAGTAGTTATCCACCATATTCCCTTCTCCTTTCACTATCCTTTGACTACTGGGACTAGCTACAAGGGGTGGAAGGGGAGTGGCTAAGCAAAATAGAAATACATTTCAGTGCCATGTATAGCAGTTCATACAAGGTCAAAAGTGGCCTGGTAGCTTTTTCGCTCACCAATAAAGTTTTAAGTGTCAGTTTGCAAACAGGCTTCAGGGCGAGGCGTGGGGGAGCTACTTCAAAGTTCTGAAACATTCCGTACTATGTGAAGTATACAGAGGACACAGCATGATAATACATAATGGGACACAAAAACTAGAAGTTGAAAGTTAAGAGGGATGTAATATGGAGCTAACTGTAATTATGTGTTTTACGGATGATAAATTAAAATCTGGCGTGTGGATGGAAGAATGCTTCTAACCAAAAAAATGTTGAGTGCCTTTATTCAATTGAGCCAGTACAACATGGATATAAGTTTTGTTGGATAATACTTAATGTATTAATTCTATGTGTACTCATTTAACTACTGATGATGTGCAATGCCAGCCACTTAGTCATGCGTTCTGTATACAGGTCAACTACACAATGAATAGGAGGCTGTGTGGTCCAGTGGTTAAAGAAAAGGGCTTGTAACCAGGAGGTCCCCGGTTCAAATCCCACTTCAGCCACTGACTCATTGTGTGACCCTGAGCAAGTCACTTAACCTCCTTGTGCTCCGTCTTTCGGGTGAGATGTAATTGTAAGTGACTCTGCAGCTGATGCATAGTTCACACACCCTAGTCTCTGTAAGTCGCCTTGGATAAAGGCGTCTGCTAAATAAACAAATAATAATAATAATAATAATAATATTACATGAAAGAGAAGTTTGACAGTTGGAGTGGAAAATCACAAGTAACACTTAAGGTAAAAACGCTGACACAAATTGTGGTCCGCTGGTGTCTCTAAATGCTCTGGGTGTTAACCCTGATCCAGACATGCAGGCACAAAGTGTTAATATTGATAAGGAAAACCCTTGCACACATGTAAGAAAAAGGTTGCAATAAGATGAAGCTTGCGGAAAACAGTACCATCTATGGAACGAGTTGTGTAGTTCTTTTGCAGGAAATGGGGGGGGGGGGGGGGTTAACTGCGGTAGCTTTTAAGTTATTTATAAGGAACATCAAAAGGGGGAATGTAGGTGAAGCTGGTATGTATGTTGGGGAAGGTCCGTGAACATTCTGTCGGGTGCATCCCATGTTATCAGATAGTAAGTATGTAACAACAACAACTGGGGTGTAGGCTGTGTGCTAGTGCCTATAAATACCAAATGAAAAGAGGACTCCTTTGTAATTCACTGTACTGCGGGGTGTTGCCCTGTCTGTTGAATGCAATGGTATTGCAGTGCTGTGAAGATTTCTACTGAATTAAAATGACTGCATTTGTCTGCACCATTACACCTACATTTGTGAATTCAATTGAATGGATTACAAACAAAGCAAATGTTACAGCAAACAGATGCAGATCTGGAAGTTGTATTGTTTAGCTATTTAACTAAAAAGAGGTAACAATTAATATGACATGGCTGTTTTAATTCCAGTTTTTATTTTATATAAAAACAGTACAGTAACACGATATTAGATTGTGCTGTAATAGTGTATTACTATGTTGAAATAAGTCAAACAAATATAAAAGTACCACAGAAGATTTGTGAATGTCAGAACAAGTAACTTCACATAAAAATGTATTGGTTTTTTCTTGTCCTTTTACCTTTTTGTGTGGTTTTTTTTATATATATATAAATAATCATTGATTTGCTTGTTATTGCAATTGTTCAGATACTGTGTTCCATTTGTTTTTCATTTTGTATAGATCTGTGTTAAGGTTTATTTAACTGAATTCAGGAGCTGTTCTTCAGGTCTCGCCATAAATCTAGATGATAGCAAACATCGCAAAAATAAAAAAGAATGTAATTTGAAGCTATTTGCTTTTTGAATATGACTGAACTTTGTCTCTAAATGAAACTGGATAACTGTATTCATATGATTCTGTTAATAATCTGCTTACTGTTCTAAAACATGTATTAGTAAAAAATATGTGCTTCCAATTTTTATTCAGTTGATTGAGAGTGTGTACCACTGCTGTAAACTCATGCATGCTTTATTGGATAGATGCTGTAACCAGAAGAGAGTGCTGTTGTATTACTTTTATAGCAGTTCTTCAAATGCAGGAGTGCATTCGCTGATGTGTCACTTGCTCATGGCACACAGCCTGAAAATAAACATCTTGCGCATGGTTGCATCAGGCAGTGTCTTAAACCCAAGATCATTGAGCAAATAGACAAGCTCTTGAGATTCCTTCCAGGTGGTTTTCTTCCCATGGCCACATAACTGTCTCAACTGTCACGGTCAGTCAGTGCATGGTGTGCTTGATCTGTTGCAGTTTGGTTTCACAGACCGCAAGGTAGCAGTAACACCGAGCTGTGCCTGGTTGAAACCGGATCTCTTTGCCAGTAAAATACTTCATATTTATTGTAACTTCTGTTCATCTTGAACAATAAAGGTATAGGTATAAAAGCAGATAACAAAGGGAAGCAGTTAACTGTGTTTTCAAGTTTGACGACTTGACTTGGTTTCTAAACCAAACCATTTCCTATCATGATAAATAAACAATGAAGCACTTCTAGCTTCTGGGAATTAGCTGTAAAACAGCTGTGAATTATCAGTGTCCTGTCATTTTTCAGTACTTGTCATAATTTGGTACATTCACATGCTCAGCTTAAAACTAAGAACTCCGCACCCAGTTAATTTTACACATTCGGACAACACAACATACCTATTAAAATGTGGTCTATTAAAAAGTGTGTGGAATATTGATGCAGTGCTGTCCAGCCTTTTGGGCTAAAAGACCTGTAATACCAAAGGGACATGTTTCTAACACCTCCTTAGAAACCTACAAATATATATATATATATATATATATATATATATATATATATATATATATATATATATCAGTGATGAAAAGAAGAAAAAAGAAACAGACTACATCCTTCACTAAATTTAAAAAGCTGACTAAATAGTAGCAAAACCAAACTACATTAACACAGCACTTAAGTATTTTTCTGCATGTTAGCTTATTCACTAGTAAACTAAACTAGCGACATTAAGACAGCACGTCCGTATTGTTCTGCATGTTTAAACACAACATCAGTTGAAAACCTAAAATGGGATACTTTTACACCTAAACCAAAACAGACTAGTTAAATTAGTTTGCACTAAAAATTAATTGCTCAATAATGAAGCAGCTCCATCCAATTAGCTCTTTGCTGGTATGAAATGGCATACATCTGTTGACTTGAATTGGTCTTGAGTGAATTAGTTTGCTGCAGTTTACATATCCAGGTAGGGTTAAATGTTTTTAAATGTGATCTTCTGTTTAAGAAGTGACAAATCGGTCAGCACTGGTAATTATTATTAACTGTCTCTGGGGTTTGGCAGCTGCGTGACTTCAGTTCCCCTTTTCTATGCGGTGTGTTTTTTTCTGCTCTATTGTGATTACAGAACTGCAATTGTGTTTGGTTTCATAGTGCTTTGTGCATGAGGCATTGAGCAAGTGGGTGTGTGTTTTAAGCTAAAAGTAATCATTCTAATTAATGCCACATTCTCAATAACTAAATAAGTGTACCACATTCTCACAGCCGATACTTCACCTGACCCAGTTCAATCTGAATAGAAATTTTGTTTTGTGGCTGAAGTTTTCATTTTATACCCAGGCTGCTCACTCTGTGAAAATGTAAATGTAAAGAAGATATATATATATATATATATATAATTAATTTCTTAGCAGACGCCCTTATCCAGGGCGACTTACAACTGTTACAAGATATCACATTATTTTTACATACAATTCCCCATTTATACAGTTGGGTTTTTACTGGAGCAATCTAGGTAAAGTACCTTGCTCAAGGGTACAGCAGCAGTGTCCCCCCACCTGGGATTGAACCCACGACCCTCTGGTCAAGAGTCCAGAGCCCTAACCACTACTCTACACTGCTGCCCTTATATATGTGCTCAAATTTGTTGGTACCCCTCCACAAAAAACAAAGAATGCACAATTTTCTCTGAAATAACTTGAAACTGACAAAAGTAATTGGCATCCACTATTGTTTATTCCATATTTAATAGAAATCAGACTTTGCTTTTGATTTTTTATTCAACATAATATTGTAAATAATAAAACAAATGAAAATGGCATGGACAAAAATGATGGGACCGCTAACCTAATATTTTGTTGCACAACCTTTAGAGGCAATCACTGCAATCAAACATTTTCTGAAGCTCTCAATGAGACTTCTGCACCTGTTAACAGGTAGTTTGGCCCACTCTTCCTGAGCAAACTGCTCCAGCTGTCCCAGGTTTGATGGGTGCCTTCTTCAGACTGCAAGTTTCAGCTCTTTCCATAGATGTTCGATAGGATTCAGATCAGGACTCATAGAAGGCCACTTCAGAATAGTCCAATGTTTTGTTCTTATCCATTCTTGGGTGCTTTTAGCTGTGTGTTTTGGGTCATTATCCTGTTGGAGGACCCATGACCTGCAACTGAGACAGAGCTTTCTGACACTGGGCAGTACGTTTCGCTCCAGAATGCCTTGATAGTCTTGAGATTTAATTGTGCCCTGCACAGCTTCAAATTTGAGCATGTCTGTGTATGTGTGTGTATATATATATATATATATATATATATATATATATATATATATATATATATATATATATATAAAGAATTTTAGGAACAATCTTTTATAGCAAAAGTTTTACTTTTGGGTATGAGGAAAAAAAGTTACAAGAAATTATTTATTTCAGCAATTGTTTTTTGCAAAACTCCAAAAATGCTAATTCAAAAGTATTCATACCCTGACAAGGAAAATGAAATGAATAGCTAGTTGAGGCACCTTTAGCAATAATCATTTTTTAAATGATTAGGATATTTGTCAATGAGCTTTTGGTATGATTCTTTAGTGATTTTTGATCATTCTTCAACGCAAAATTTTCCAGTTCATTCAAATTCTGAGGACTTCTCTTGTGCACAGCCTTCTTCAACTCGTACCAAAGATCCTCCATGCTTGACAGTAGGTATGGTGTTCTTTTCTTGGTATGTCTCACCAGACTTTCTCCAAACGTAACTGTTATCAGCGTGACCAAATAGCTTGTTTTTTGTTTCATCACTCCACAAACCTTTGACCAGAGCTCACATCCATCATTCATATGCCGTTTTGCAAACTTTAAGCGATTGTCCTTGTCACGTTTTCCTAAGAGTGGCTTTTTCCTTGGTCTGCGACCATTGAGACCTTCACCATGCAATACCTGACCTATGGTTGAAATGGAAACCCCAGTCCCACTTGCAGCCAATTCACTTTGAATATCCTTGGCAGTCACTCTCGGATTGTTATTAACCTTCCTCACAATTCTTCTACTTGTTCTTGGTGAAAGAGCCTTCTTTCTTCCAGACCGAAGGAGCGGTGTGACAGTACCATGAGTCTTGTACTTCTTGATAATAGAAACAATAGTGGAAATTGGGATACTCAAATGCTTGGAAATCTTCTTGTATCCTTCTCCAGCTTTATGACAACAAATAATTTTCTGCCTAAGATCTTCAGATAGCTCTTTACTTTGTCCCATATTGACGTATTGGTAATGACAGCAATCATCCTATGCCTAACTCTTTTATACTCTCAGAATGTTCACCTACAATCTAGCATTTTCTAGACTTTTCTAGAATTAGGTTCTGCTTTATCATACTGAAATTTGTAGATAATACTACCATAGCATCTAGGTCTGTAAATCTACGTTTAATTGACTACACGTTTAAACCATTGTTAATCCGGTCATTTAAACGGCCATAAATTTTATGTTTCACTCATTTCATATTTTTATATTTTACTTCCAATATTTTAAGTCATATTTTAACCTCGGTTTGTTATTCAAAGCGCGTACCATATTAGCATCAAAGGGTATGAATACTTTTGAATTAGCATTTTATCTATGTCTTGTAACTTTTCTTTCCTCATCCACAAAAGCAAAAGATTTTTTCCTAAAATGCATTTGACAATGTGAGACCTAAGAAGTGAGAGTCATAATGATCTACTGGAATTATTTTGTTTTCTCTGTGTCATTTAACTTACTCCCCAACTGTTGAGCTAGAATCTGAAACAGGGTTTTAATACAATGTTGTTTAGTTAACAGCTTGTAGGCGTGAACTTTGGTTGCTTTTACCAGTCATGTTTCTATTTCTGAGTTATCAGATCAAGCAGCTTCTATGTGGTCATTAGAATTGCTTACTGTGTGCAAGCGGTTGCCTGGAACATGGTGCAACTGCTTGCAATGCTTGTTACTCAGCAATTCGCTTTGGTATAGACCTAGCTTAAAGGGCTCAGCATACTGTCAGACTGTCTTTAATAAATGAATCCCATACTTTATTAAGAGAGCTGTATTGCATATAGCTCTGAGCGTGCTAAAGAAAATCATTATGAGATCATAAGCGTGCAAAAGAACCTTTCAGTCATACTTTTGCTATGAGAATGGAACACACACATTTTCACTGTGGGCCATGGAGGGAATGCTAATAAATGTTAAAAGTATTTAATAACTTCAGATTTCTTGCCATTAACTGTCTTGATTATAAAAAAAGTTTGACATTGTTGATGAGTGGCAGACAGGATATTCGCTCTGTGCTGGTTGCTAGGCAGCCAAGAGGAAGCTAGCATAAACATTGTGCGGTGTGTTTTGTAAAATGTGTGTTTTAAAAACGTTATGTACTCTAAATGCCTCTTCTAAAAAAGCTGATACTTTTCAGATTAGTTATTCTATGTGTGTGGAATGTATATACTTTGAATCTACCTTAAGGTGAATCCACTTCACTCTCCTCCACAGCACATGTGACAACTACAAAAGGCTCTATGCAAATGAAAGGCCTAACATTGATGTTCCTTCCTCAGCGCAGTGGAAAAATAAAGTTCCACACGTTATTATTATTATTTATTTTATATATTTTTTCCAACGCTGAACTGAATCATACTTGCACTCCAAATAAGTATTGTGACACACATGGCCACATTTTGAATGGTGGTGTGTATGTGTATGCTGTAGGTCATACACAGTAGCACCAGAACATTTAGATACTTACTATAAGTTTTAATGTCTATATATTATAGCTATTGAGTCTCCTGTCTCTAATGTCATCTTTTTGATTCTCAAAAAAATAGAAAACCAAGAAAGCCAGTGTAACCGAGGTAATTTGCGGGGGTTGAATCATACTGTAGCTCATTTCTGTGCTGATAGAGAATTTGCTGTAAAAGTGCAGGTGATCATTAATAAAACAGTTTTTGAAATACACCTTTTTCTCATACATTTGGTCCACTTGCATGATAAACCTATCTATTGAATCTCACAAAAACAAGCTGTCTGGAAGCAAGCTAATTTTGCACCTCTTCATATGGGACGGTACTTATTCACACTATCTGAGTTGTGGTTTACAGAGTTCTGCACATCCAGCTATCAGTACACTCCACTCTCAACATTGCCATGTAAGCTGACTTTAACCTTCTATGACTAAAGCTGCCAAAAGTTACAACAGCTTGAAATGAAAAATGGAAGATAGCAGACCACATAATTTGTAGAAGTGGCAACGTAATATTTTTGAAACTAAAATTGCAGTTACATTAGCCCCTGCATACCACACCATTCCAGAAACACAAACACACAATTTAAAATAAGTGTAAGAAGATAAACTACAAAATGTATCTCAACAGACTTTAAGTAAATTTTGGGTCACATTCATGCTTACACAAGTTTTTTCTTATAAAAGAAAAACAGCTCAAGATGCCATGAGCTCCTGCAGGTACCTTATCACAGTAGTTTCTTGCTTCCTGTAACAGTTTGTGTTTTCTGTTGTATATAAATGCTTCTTACTCTGAACACTGTACGCTTTGTGCATATGGGCCTTTTTTTAAATGATACAAAATTAACCGTTGCAGACAGTTTACAAAATATAACATGGTTCATTTCTATGCATTTCTATCTGCCTGGAGATTAACATTTTTAGATGCATGAGTGTGGTTCAAAGAGAGTGTGCTTATTTGCATGCATTTGCATATATTTGCATATATCAGTCCTACATGTCAGTGTTATTGGTTGCATTGTCTGGGAAAAGCTGTAAACACAGTGAACATTAATCTAAAATTTACATACAGATTTTAATATGGACTTTTGTAGAACTGAGTTTCCTGAACATTTACATTAATAATCATTTATTAGAAATGAGTTTCTGTTTTTTTAAAGATGTGTTAAACCACTCGAGCCATTACCTGAAAATGACAGTAAACGGTGATAGATGGTGAATAGTTTGCACTTTGGGTACACCTCGGGAAGACTTGATTGTAGATGTATAAGAGGTGGTTTTTTGTCTATAACTTTTATTCTATATCTCACAGTACACTAAATTGAGGACTTTTCTGTACGCCAAAGACAATGTATTCTGTTTAAGTAATATGTTATGATCTGGTATTTTAGAACTGTGAACGTCTGTATGAGGGAATGTCAATATAACCCATACACACGCGATTGCTGCCCTGTGATTACTGTATATACTGTACTACTGTTACATAATCCAAGTGTTTCTAATAACAAATCTTGATTTAGTCCAACTGCTTGCTGTATGTAGATGTGTTTTAAGGTGAATTACGTTTTTGACTGTTGTGTAATTTGTGATGTTGTGGCATACATCACACAAAACAGGGGCTCTGGTTGACTAAAGGAGCTGTCTATAGGGATCATAATAAAGTGGGCTTCCACCACCACTACGACCAAATTGAAAACTTTTCAGATTATAATATTATTGTATGGGCAAACGTAGTGCAATAACTGTCGTATTTTACACTCTTTATATTTCTAATTAGTTTTGTCTGAATAATTTGCTAAAATATACCCATTTTACCAGGCAGGTAACAGTTCTGGAGAAGAAATAGAACTCAAATAAATAAATAAAAAGCCAGGTTAATTTTATTGGTTGCATTAACAGCGTGATAAATGACATTGCTTCATGACTTTGTAATATAACTTCTATTGCAGAACAAGCTTTAAAGTTTACTCGGACGCATGATTAAAGGCGTTGTAATTGACAAAATAAATCCCTAAATCTTACCCATCATACACTTGAAGTATCCTGTGCAATTTTGAAAGAAACATGTATTTTCTTTTTTTTTTTTAAATGAATCTGGTACTGTACAAGGTTAAATAAATCTCTTTTTGTAAGCCCTACTTTCAGATAGTCTTGCATTTCCTCCTTGATCATCTTCTTTCATGTTAACCAGCTGCTTCCCACATTGGTAGACATGATCTGCAGCCAGCAACTTGCAGAAACCTAAAAAATACATGGAAAATAACCTAGGAAGTGAAATAGTAAAAGACTGCCTGGAAGTTGGTACCAGAAATCATTTAAAAAATAATACAGATGTGGTTTCAAAACTACACTTTGAAACCTATATACTGTGGTGGATTCAATTGCAGGTAATCATTTTTATCGTGATTAATGACAGGTTTTTTAGGGGATGAGCAGCAGTGCTGATGATGCCTTGGCCAGAGTCTGAATGTACTGCTTAACGTCACTTCCAAAATAGTCGATGAGGAAGTAATTGGCAATTCCAACAACAGACATGAGAAACAGGAAGGAAATGATGCGCTTCCCAAAAAGGTAACCTGGGGTACTGCAAGGGAAAAGAAAGGGGCACAAAATAAGCTGAGGGGAGGTAGCATGATGATGTCATAACATTTTTTTAACTCAGTAGGTTTTTAGTTGTAAAACATATATGTACATACTAGAGTTAATAATAGAAACAACTTCAGTATGTAGCACACACATGTGCAAAAAGGCTGTCCCACATGACAGCTTAATGGTAAGTAGCTTCAAATACCCTTTTAATTGCTTTTGTTACATTTCGCTCACTATTTTTATGGGGTTTTAAATCGTTGAGTAGTTCTGGGTTCTCCTCCAATGCTGGGTTACAATGTGACCCTTCAACTGCCAGCTCCACCTACAGAACCACTCCGAATGATTTGCAAACACTGAACAAAGTAAGGGAAATGTGAAAAAAAAGCAATTCAAAATGACTTTTCAAGTTACTTACTATTTTCTGTAAGCAAACCACATCCCTGCCATGTATTCTGTAATATATAAAGGGACCCACTGCCAAGGCAGAGGGCAGTGCCATCATGATTGTGGTCCTACACTCTATTACCAGGCTATGCCAAGAAATGTAATACAGGTTATTTTCATGCCCAGTGGACCTTGGTGCACACCCTAACCTGACAACTATATGTGTGGCCCCATTAAAGTAGGTAAACAATGACAGCTAAAAGTCAATCTTTCCAATGGTGTTAGGAGAAACATGTATCTGCCTGACATTTCTTCTTGGTTTACTTCAAAACAATACAGCAGGAGATCTGAGCACATTTTCAGTGGTATGTGTTGATGTTAGATAAATACCTTTGAGATGTCTCGCCCATGTAGCCAACAAAGTATTTTTGCCTCACAAACAGGTACATCAACCCAGAAAAGGCTGCAGGGGCTAAAACAATTGAGAATAAATGTCATTTCCAAAATAAAGCAACAAAGAACAAACTGTACTCTAGTCCTGGTATTTAATTAATGGGGTTAACTTGTCAGTAAAACTGTGTCTTTGCAAAGTCAAAGAATAGCGTAAATGTAAAATACAAAAAAAAAACATTTTTAGTTCCTAATAGCATTTAGCAAAATCCAGTTGCTGCAGTAAGTTCTCGTGATGGGTTTTAATGGTTACAGGTAGAGCTAAAACACAGAAACATAAAAAGCTAAAATAATGACAATGTATTTCATGTGTTTCTGCTTTAGTAACCTTTGTACAGTACTTCAAAGGTCACATGTTTGCTTTACCTTGACTGCAGAATATCCCAGCACTCCACAGGACAGCAATGAAGGTTGGATAAGCATCCATGCAGTTTTGGCTAAAAAAATAAATAAATTATGCTTTTTTTAATTGATTTAATTTTATTTAATTTTATTTTTTTGCTGGTCAAGATGCATACAGATGCCAAATCTTATTGGTTTAAAAAAAAAAAGAAAAAGATTATTGTTAGATGTCTTATTTTGTGTATTGGTTTGGTTTATTTTACACTTACAATGCTCACTACATTTATGGTCATTGCATAATGCAGAAAAAAAAAAAACCCTACAGATTGAATGGCATTCTGTAAGTAATCAGACAGTCATGTGTGTCAGTTTGAATGGTGAAACTTCAAGAGGATAGTTACTACATTGTGCAATATTTCTTCACTCCTTTCTGTTTTTACTTAAACAATTTCATAAGTGTACCCTTGGCTGATACTTCCCTTTTTTTTTTTTTTTTTTACAAATAATGCAAAGATGTAAAAAAAAAAAGGCATTTTTACAGCTTAGGTTTATCTCTCCCTAACCAGGATTTCTCTGGGTCCCTTCTTTTCTTGCAACTAATCTATAAAGATCATGACACGTGCCAAAGGAATCTTGAGCCAACCATGATGACCTCTAGTAAAGAATAAAACGATGATGTTATGATTATGTTTTATGTTTTAAGGTGCCGCGATCACCTATATTAGTAGGCTGTATATAAATGTGTCTTCAGCTGTTGTATTTCTGGTGAATGTTGATTTGCATATTGAAAATTATCAGGTCACTTCCTTGTCCAAAGAAATGGGAGTGAACACATTTCTGCCAGTGTGCATTCCTAACTGGACCTGACTGACAGAGTCACAGTAATCCTGTTCTGTTACCAGTGGGAGACTGTTTTCTAATGCTCTGTTAACTCCCAGTGTCAAGGCTGGTCTTTAAAACAATTAATGCAGAGAGATTGGTGCGGCTCTCCCTCGGTCACTGGAGACTGGTGCTGCTGTCCCTCGGTCACTGGAGACTGGTGCAGCCCTGGTGTGGACGTGCCTACTGCCTGTGGAGTTTGAGTAAGCATGACTACTCCCGATAGTAATCAAAAGTGGCAGCATTCCCATATTTGCAGTCAAGTAGTTGATTACCATGACTGCGATGTCTGAGAGGGACACTGGGTGGTGTTGCAGTTCCCAGGCTTCCTATTGCTCCCCATCTCTGGCCCACAGCAGGTTGGCCACCACCGGGAGAGCCTCCTGAAAGTTCCCCTTAGGGTCCATCAGCCAGTCAGAGATCTCCCTCTTGGGTGTTGGACAGTTGGGCTCCTCCCTCGTGGGCACTGGAACGTGCACTGGCTTCTTCCGGGGATGACCGCTCCTTCCCTTCTTCCTCCTTCTTCCTCCTTGGGACTGGCAGTTCCACCTGCCATGAAGGGGGTTGGTTGGGTCATATGTGCCCGACCTTGCCAACGGCAAAGCACCAATCTTCCTCTTTTAAACCGGTGAGGCAGACGTCTATCCCTTTCTCCCAAAAATCGCCCACAATTTTTTTTTATTTTTTATTTTAAAACAAAACACCCGCAATATTGTTCCTGGCGTGTGTAGTGAAGGCGCTGTTTATCCCACATCCTAACACCAAGTGTGACATGGATGGCTTGTGGGGACATCAGACCAGGAAGTGACACAAAATGGTGAGTGAATGTGCTGTTGCGCTGGTTTATTGCAAAATAAAAGGTTTAACGAAACAAAACACTCAAAATAAACGACACGATGGCCAAAACAGACAAACACAACAGACACGGAACACACGTAGCAATTGTTATGTTTAAGCTTTTACTTTCCCTTTCACTCACGTCTTGTTCTACCTCGGAATGCACTAACCTCAATCAGCCAAAGCTGCGGGTTTATATACATGTGACCATCTCCAAATTAATAATAAATTAATCAGTCAGTCTGGAGACGGACACATTCTGCACGAGTTTAGCATGGATGGAAAAGTTTAACCCCATCCATGCTGCAAAAAAATTAACAATACAATTCAGTGTTTTTACACACATAAACAATATGTTTTAAATAATAATACAACAAATAATATAATACACACAGGGGCGGGGTGAACCCTCTAACAGTGCCACAATATGAAGATTACTTATTATCTCAGTTTATCTTAAAACAACTTAAAGACTAAATAGCTGATACCATAATTTTAGCTCCAATGTGCATTTCCCTCTGTTGTAGACTGAAGCTAAATTCACTGAGCATTGAGCATGTCTGCAGTCTGCATGATGTGCTTGAGTACAGGTAGAGTTAAAACAAGTTCAACCGCATGGGCGTTGCATGCTTTAGTGTTCTCAGTAGTCCACAGAGGAGAATGCACCTTAAATAATAAATATTATTATTTATTTCTTAGCAGACGTCCTTATTCAGGGCGACTTACAATTGTTACAAGAGATTACCTTATTTTACATACAATTACCCATTTATACAGTTGGGTTTTTACTGGAGCAATCTAGGTAAAGTACCTTGCTCAAGGGTACAGCAGCAGTGTCTGCTACCAGGAATTGAACCCATGACCTTCTGGTTAAGAGTCTAGAGCCCTAACCACTACTCCACACTGCTGCCCCTACAAATACAAATAATACAGACGGATATGCAAAATCATTTTCCACTAGTCTGTGTGTTAAACTTGTATAAAACAATGGGAGATTGTATCTGCTTCTGGTTACTCTTCACTGGCTTGCAAACATATTTACATCAATACCACAAGCATAATAGTACTTTGAATGTTTGAATGAAACAAGATCTTGGTAGATCCACCAAAACACTGCTGTGTTTCTGCTAAACATGGTTTGTTCATCAATGTACTGTATTTCTAATAACAGAACATCATTTGAAACATGATTATATTTCCAGAGATTGACAAATGTATTTGTGCTGGTGCTTTCCCTGTTTACCATAAGCCCAATGCAGTACATGAATACCAAGAAGACATTATGAAATATACAGTTACAGTATACTAAATAGCAACTTGCTACTGGTCTGAAATATCACGTTATCTTAACTAATTTAGAATCACATTTTTTGTTTCAGGCATCACAAACCTCAGGGGTTCGAAGCTCCTCATTGGTCACGAAAGGGCTTTCAAACGTGTCTTCTCTCTCTAAGTTAATCTAGTACGCTAAACCAGATGTTTAAGAATTACACATACATATTGCGGTACAGATTATAAACACATTGTACAATTTGTTTTATTTTGGACTATACTCTGGATGCACAAAAAACAAGTGTTATAGACAAGGAAGACCACTGTTTTTGTGACTTACTTTGCACAGTAGACACGCTCAAACGCAGGGGTTCCTTGCCTCAGGAAACTTCTAGAAGTGTGAGTTTTGCCTTCATGTTCCACTTTCTGAGCAAAGAATACTAAAATGAAACAATCAAGATGTAATACCTTGTTTGGTCTACGATTTCCATGTTGTCTTTTCATATACATATATGAAAATGAATAAACCATGTGTCCTTTTCATAATAAACACACTATTATTAAATAACTCTAAAATATCTATATATATAAAAAAAGACTTGATAAAAGAAATACAAAGCATTGCAGTACAAAGCTGGGATATGAGTTCACCCTACCTTTTACATGAAGTTTTATCCTAATATTACAGCAAAAACAATTAAGCAATACATATGCCGACTTTCTAACAGAATACTTTACAACCTAAAATTTGACCAAATAAAATGATAGCTATTACCAAAATATAACTGCTACATATTTGTTTGTTACTACATTTTAAATAATACTAATATATATATATATATATATATATATATATATATATATATATATATATATATATATATATATATATATATATGATACATCAAATAAATTAAAAACTGTAAAAATAAATAAATAAAGTCCCATCTCAATTGCAACTTTCTAACTAGCAGAACAGTCACAAATGAGGATCATGTCTTACGATTTTGCAGAGCACTCAGCAGAGTTACCAGGGTAAGCAGTACTATATTCTCTAGGATGTCCTCGTCCATTTTAGCTGTATATTCAGAACCAGTGGAAACACTTTCTGCTTCACTTCAGTGTGCTGGTGGTGGTATCAAATGCATGAAAAGAGGAAGTGTATTTATCGTTCATACTGCGGATACGTGTGTTTCCTTTGTAAGGCTGGGACACCACTAGAGGTATTCATTTAGTCAGATTAACTTGAACAGCAACATTTGTCGTATATGTTCTCTTTTTTTTTTTTACTCCCATTTAGCCTCTGTTTTATGCAAATCTTACATATATTATGTGATGTATGAAAGCTGTATATCTATCTTGAAAGTCAGTTTTACTCACAAAAGACAGCTGATCTGGTTGGATAGCAGATGCTCACTTGGCAGGTGCTTCTAAAGAATGCCTGATGTTTCACAAGGAACCGTCACATAACCCTCCAGGACAATTAAAACACCTTGAAAAGAATGCTGTTGTGGATGCCCACTGTAAGATTTCATATTTTTTGTAAGCTGCATTTTTAAATATAAAATCCTATTTAAATTACATGATCTTTCTGTTGGCACCATCTTCTCTCTCTCTCTCTCTCTCTCTCTCTCTCTCTCTCTCTCTCTCTCTCTCTCTCTCTCTCTCTCTCTCTCTCTCACTCTCTCTCTCTCTCTCTCTCTCTCCACTCAACAACTCAACAACTCAACTCAAAGTAAACTATACATGCGCAGCTAATATGAAGTGTTGTAGTAGCTAATCCATCACATTTACCCAGTGGTTCTCAACAGGGGGGCCGCGAGAAGCATTATTATTTAAAATGCATACATGACAGGATGTTCTTTTAGATGGCGCGGGTTGATTCTATGGTAGTATCTGCAGACCAGATCTGCTATATATATATATATATATATATATATATATATATATATATATATATATATATATATATAATATATATAATGTTTCGGACAAAACCCCTTATTCTTTCTACACTGCTGAAGAAACGTCCTGAAATACATGATTTTTATAATCATTTAAACCTTTTGTGTACATCCAAAAAAAAACTTTTCTTTTTTTTTCATTTTTGTACATTTCAGTTATAGTTCCTTCCTGTATGGCAAGTATTGCATGGTGAAGATCTCAATGGTCGCAGGCCAAGGAAAAAGCCACTCTTAGGAAAACGTCACAAGGACAATCACTTAAAGTTTGTAAAACGGCATTTGAATGATGGATATGAGTTCTGCTCAAAGGTTTTGTGGAGTGAGCTATTTGGTCACGCTGATAGTCGTTATGTTTGGAGAAAGTCTGGTGAGGCGTACAAAGAAAAGAACACCAAACCTACTGTCAAGCATAGAGGTGGTAATATCCTTCTATGAGGCTGTTTTTTCTCTAATGGCACAGGAAATTTAGTTCCAATACATGGTAAAATGGATTCCATAGCATACCAAAAGATATTGGCCAATCATCTGAAACCCTCCGCTACAAAACTTGATTTAAAGTGCAACTGGACGTTCCAACACGACAACGATCCAAAGCACACATCAAAATCTACTTCAGAATGGTTAAAGAAGAATAAAATCAGTCAAAGTCCAGATCTAAATCTGATTGAGAATCTTTTGTATGAGTTGAAGAAGGCTGTGCACAAGAGAAGTCCTCAGAATTTGAATGAACTGGAACAAGTTCAAAGCAAACTGAAAATCAGTTTAAGACAGAGACAGACAAAGAGAAAAAAAACTCAAGAGTGGGACAAAAGAACCAAGGTGATTACAAACATCATCAAAAAGGAAAGTATATCAATATCAACATAAAGCAACATATACACTACTTTGATACTAGAAAGTGGGGTCCTAATACTCGCGACACAGGAAGGAAGTATTTAGTGCGGTGGAAGGATAAATGACTTGACCAGGTCAAAGTGAAACTACTGCCTTGAAAATAAAATATAAAAAAAATTAAAAGGAACTTGGTAGTGACCTCTTTAATGTGGAGGGACAGTGAATGTGTCATTGATTTTGAAGTGGTAGATGTCATGGTTTTTGTGATATTTTGTATGTGTTTGTTTATAAACTATAACTGTGTCTTTAGTTTTTCCTGTCTAATTACAGTACTTGGTATACTATGCAATACTATCTCTACTATGCAAGACCTAATATAATAATATACACTTACACTTTTGAAAAACAAACTCCAACCAAAATCATTGACGGGGAAGTGCACATTTTTGTTGAAAGCTTTATTATTACAACATTATTGTTGGGTTGGGAGTGCTGATCATCTTGGATATCTGTTTCACTTGCAGTACCCATGACATTTTGCTTTATCAATAAATATATGATCATAAAGTGCAAACCTTGTCAGGGATAGCATGGGATTATCTTAAAACAATGTTACACTATTCAGTTGATTTTACCCTGGCGGTTGTAGTGGCTCACAGTAATTATTGAGTGGTGCTCTTAGTCCCTCTTGTGGACACTTTTAATACTTATTGTTGTTGCCAAGTGGGACATGGCCTGCTCTAGACCATAGGAAGGAAGGGGCCTAATAAAGAACACAATGTTCCAGGATTTAGATCTATTAAAGGAAATTCTGCTCCATTCTTGTGAAAGGGAAAACACAACTGGTAAAAGGTTTTTGTCCTTTTAACTCTGCCTATTACTCCTCGTTCAAGTCAGGTATCCATGTATTCTGTGCTGTATAAAAAAAGGTCCTGTATCAACTAAGAGGATGAAAAATACACTTTGCGGTTGTATTCATTAAGGAATGGTCACATCTTAAACACCTTGCAGACTTGTCACATCAAGTAAGTGTCGTCCTGACCGCCTGGGATGACTCTGCCCCCTATTCAAATGTTATGATAGGTGTGTCAGATTTCTTTTAATCCCTGTATATATTAATTATAATAAATACACAAACACATAAACATGTCTGTCATTAACATTTTTGAGTAACAGAAACAAGGGGTTGAATAACATCTGTATGTCTGTCTGTCCAACCGTCCGAGTATGTCATTTTCTTTGTACATATATCCAAATAATTTTTTAACCAATTGTGATAAAACTTTGTCAAACATTTTTTCATGTTCATAAAGTGGATGTACAGGTAGTGAACAAAAAAAAAATGGAAACACCTGGGTAAATGAGGGACACCAAGTATATTGAAAGCAAGGGCTTCCACATAGGTGTGGCTCATGTGTTAATTAAGCAAATAACATCCCAGCATGCTTAGGGTCATGTATAAAAATGCTGGACAGGCCTGGTTGCCTATAATTATGGCTAGCATGGCTGCAAGAGGAGACCTCAGTGACTTTGAAAGAGGGGTGATTGTTGGGGCGCGATTGACAGGAGCTTCAGTGACCAAGATAGCTCAACTTGCTGATGTTTCACAAGTTCATTGAAATTGTAATTTCCTCTTTTCAGCTATATATGTATATGTTTTGAGATTTAATTTTTACACTTTAGGATCCACCCAATGTTACTGCTGTGTGTGTGTCTATATATATATATATATATATATATATATATATATATATATATATATATAATTTGCATGGCCAGTACAAATCTGACAGTGTATAATGAAACTTCAACAAGCAGAGAACATGTAATAAAAAAATAATAATTTGAACAAATTCGATAATAAATAAAGGAGTTATGGCCATATATATATATATTGTAAAACCACAGGGAGGGGGTTAATTCCTTCCTGCGTAAAACATGTGCGTATGTACCTTTTGTTTAATTAATTTGTTAATTATTTTATTATTAATTATCCCCTGCACCTGGTGCTAATTGTAAATTAGAACCAGGTGCAGGGTATTTAAGAGAGGCAGTCAGTCTGCGCTGGACTGCGGTGTAGAAGGAAGCAGAAGGCAATGTGTTCTGTTTCCAGGCAGTCACTCTTGTGAGGACAGGGTTATTATCGTGTATTTTGTTTATGCCAGGTAAACGGCTTAGCCGTCCTGCGAGCTAGTCAGGGACCTGCATACTGTTTAGTTAGTGCTCCAAAGGAGCTAGGTGTTTGTTTTGGTTTGTGTTTTTGTGTTTATATATATATGTGTGTGTACCAAAAGCAAAAAATAAGGTACAGGTAGTGGACAAAAAAATGGAAACACCTGGGTAAATGAGGGACACCAAGTATACTGAAAGCAAGGGCTTCCACACAGGTGTGGCTCATGCGTTAATTAAGCAAATAACATCCCAGCATGTATAAAAATGCTGGACAGGCCTGGTTGCCTATAATTATGGCTAGCATGGCTGCAAGAGGAGACCTCAGTGACTTTGAAAGAGGGGTGATTGTTGGGGCGCGTTTGGCAGGAGCTTCAGTGACCAAGACAGCTCAACTTGCTGATGTTTCATGAGCAACGGTGTCTAAGGTGATGTCGGCATGGAACTCCGAGGGAAAGACATCATCAGCAAAGGGCAACAGTGGGCGGAAGCGCATACTCCAGGATCGTGATATCCATGCATTAATTCGAAGTGCAAAGCAAAACAGGCGAGCAACTGCAGATCAATTGACTGGAAATTTCAACCTGGGGCGCGAGCAGCCAGTTTCATTAAAAACGCTCCACCGAGAACTCCACAGAGCGGGATACCATAGTGGCCCAATGCCCTATTAAGTGACTTTACATTGGTGTTTCCATTTTTTTGTTCACTACCTGTAGGTCATGATAATTTACTTTTAATACTGATAGTTCAAATTGTGTATGTACAGTTACAGTGGGGGTTCTATTTACTACATTACTTGTTACAAGTAATTAACAGCTTAACAATTTACTACATTACTTGTTACAAGTAATTAACAGCTTAACAAGGATGTACATAACAAGGAAGTGTTTTTATCAAGTTTTGCTAGGGCAGGTCTTTTTTCTTCTAACTCATGCTATCTATTAGATCAGGTTCATCCACTATTATCCTGCAAGAGAAATACACAAAGGTCATGGCACTGTTTCTCTTAAACACACACAAATATCTCTTTCACATCTACAATGGAAACCCTGGCCCTCAGCTTCCTGGTGCAGCTGCATTGATTCTTGGTGGTTACAGGCATTCCTACGTGTTATAAAAAAGAATGAATACAATTTTGAAACCACAGTCACATTATGGTTTCGGCTTCAAATCAAGCAGGAAGGCTTGTTACTGGATTCCTCAATGCCTGGAGTTAAGTCTTCAATTGTTTTTAAGTTTAGCAGTAACAAAGACTTTTAGGTTACACTGTTGCATACAGTTTTTAATTATTATGAGACATATTTAGAACTAATTGTTGTCTTATGGAGTAGTGGTTAGGGCTCTGGACTCTTGACCGGAGGGTCGTGGGTTCAATCCCCGGTGGAGGACACTGCTGCTGTACCCTTGAGCAAGGTACTTTATCTAGATTGCTCCAGTAAAAACCCAACTGTATAAATGGGTAATTGTATGTAAAAATAATGTGATATCTTGTAACAATTGTAAGTCGCCCTGGATAAGGGCTTCTGCTAAGAAATAAACTATAATTATTATTTCATTTGATTAGAATACAGCCTTAGTCAGCATTACCAGGTCCCACTCCCCATTCTGACACGCACTTGCCGATTCTTCCTGAGCAACATCTGAAGAATCCGACCCTTCCTCACCAACTACGCCACCCAGCTCCTGGTCCAGGCCTTGGTACTCTCCCGCCTAGACTACTGCAACTCCCTCCTGGCTGGCCTCCCTGCGTCCGCCACCCGTCCGCTCCAGCTAATCCAGAACTCCGCTGCCCGCCTGGTTTTCTCTCTGCCTCGCTTCTCCCACGCAACTCCACTACTCCGCTCACTCCACTGGCTACCGATCACCGCTCGCATCCAGTTCAAGACTCTTGTACTAGCCTACAGATGCCTTGACCAGACTGCACCCAGCTACCTCCAGACCCTCATCTCTCCCTACACCCCCACTCGACCTCTCCGCTCCGCCTGCACTAGAAGACTGGCTCTACCTCCTCTACGCTCCCCTGCCTCCAGAGCCCGCTCCTTCTCCACCCTCGCCCCGCAGTGGTGGAATGACCTACCTACAGATGTCAGGACCGCCCAGTCCCTGACCACATTCCGGCGCCTCCTTAAGACTCACCTCTTCAGACAGCACCTGTAGAACTCCTCTGTTTTTCCCCTGGGACACTATCACCCTTCCTTAATTGCGCTTTATTTGCTCTTATCTGCCCCCTATTTTACTGCATTTAATCCTGTACTTCAGAGTACTGTAATCTGCCTAGTGTTTACTCTGTAGTATTTTGTAGTTAATCATATCTTGATATAACTATCACTGTCACTGTTATCTGCTGTAGTATTGAATTGTATTTTGTCACCACACTTGTACTTGCTTGAACCAAAGTCATTGTATTTATCTTGCTCTTATTGTATTACTTGTACTGTAAACTTGAAATGTATTTGCTTACGATTGTAAGTCGCCCTGGATAAGGGTGTCTGCTAAGAAATAAATAATAATAATAATAATGTACTGTATGAATATTCCAGTGGAACAGATTACATCTGAAATTTAACTAAAGCTAAATGTGTTGAATTGGTGATTTTTTGGCATAGTTTATTTTTCCCTAGATATATATTTTTAACATCACAAACAAAGTGACCATGCCAACGTTTTATTTGGCAAGTATTTTATTGATATGTAATTACCTATGTATTCATCTGCAGTTTTATGTTAACAAGTAATCATAGACTGCCATTACAAGTTTTGTGTTCCAACACATCTTTAAGACATAAAAATACATGGGCCCCGGTGCAGATTTTTATTATGGGCCCCCCTACCTCAAATTGAATGAATAACACTTATTTATACACATTAAACATGCCAATTAAACTGTTCAAAACTTCATAACATTTAATTATCTAAATACTAGCATCTGTGAAATAGTATATCATGACAACATATAACGCAGAAAAGTCTTCTCACCTTTTTGAATCGCATTTTGCGTGCCTTTCGTTCTGCAAAGTCATCAGTTATCAGTGTGATCTGGCAACAAATTCAATCAGCTAAAAAGGAGAGGAAGGAGCTCCATGTGACATTTGGCTAATGCATATGGTTCAGTGCCACATGAACTTCTTTGGGCAACATTTGATTTTTTCAGTGTACCGATGACAATAACAAATTTAGTGAAAGCCTACTTTGGAGATTTGCGATTTAGTTTTTCAACTTCAGAATTCAGCACTACATGGCAATGCCTAAAAGTTGGAATAATGGCAGGATGCACCATTTCTCCACTGGCTTTTACCATGGCAATGGAAGTAATTATTAGGGCATCAAAATGGGTAGCGGGAGGAGAGTGCTTGGCTTCTGGAATGCAACTACCACCAATTCGAGCATGCATGGATGACATGACAACCATGACTACAACAGTAGCCTGCACTAATCGGTTATTGGGCAACATTGAATGGGCATTAATGCAATTCAAGCCCACTAAATCAAGGAGCATCTCTATAATTACAGGTAAAGTAGTAGATAAAAGTTTCTATATTAATGGGGAGGCAATACCAACAGTGTCTGAGAAGCCACTGAAAAGTCTTGGGAGATGGTACGACGGGGATCTAAAGGACACAGTTTGTGTGGGAGAAGTTAGACAACAAGCAGTGGAAGGGTTGAAGTGCATAGACAACAGCGCTTTACCTGGCAAACTAAAACTCTGGTGCTTTCAGTTTGGTCTACTGCCGAGGTGACCATTGACTGTGTACGAGGTTTCTTTGACAACAGTAGAGAAGCTGGAAGCTTTAATCAGTACGTCAGGAAATGGTTGGGAGTTCCACACTGCCTCAGCAGAGTGGGACTTTATGGTAAAGGAATACTGCAGCTACCAGTCTCCGCTCTAACCGAGGAGTTTAAGTGCGCCAAGGTCCGACTGGAAATTACATTAGAAGAGTCATGCAACAAATGCGTAAGGGAGACAGCACCTGTGTTGAAAATTGGAAGAAACTGGGTGGCAAAGAAAGCCGTGGAAGATGCAAAGGCTGCCCTTTGAATCGGTGATATCATGGGGCAAGTTCAGCATGGAAGAGGGGGTCTTGGTCTCAGTTCATCTCCTCCTACATGGCACAAGGCAACCCCAGCTCAACTGAGGAAGCTAGTAGTCAACGAGGTGCAAAAGCATAAAGGCCGTTTCCCAGGCCAAGCAGGGAGAATGGATGAGATGGGAGTGTGGAACAACACAAGATCGGCTGGCAAGACCTATGGACAGTGGAACAGAGCAGGATCAGTTTCTCATCAGGTCAACATATGATGTTCTCCCATCACCACAGAACCTAAACCTCTGTGTAGGAGAGAATCCCTAATGTCCTTTGTGTTCATCACCTGCAACATTAAGGCACATTTTGACAGGATGTAAGGTGGGTCTTAGCCAAGGACAGTTTACTTGGCTGGGGAGGCAAAATAAGGTGATCTCTGGAGCTAGCATTACACTTCAGCCATCAACACCAGGTTGAAGGATGTCTATATCATCAGATGGAAGGAAACACAAATGGATGGAGACGCAGCTGGATCACATTAGTTTACGGTAAAGCTATGTCTTAGTCGGTGCTTATCTTGGCGAGAGCCGAGTTAAAATCAGCAAGAAGTTTTAACATCTACACTCATGTAATGGAAATCTTGTAGGTTCAGTTTTCTGGCTCGTTCATTTTCAATGGATAACACTCCCAATCCATGAAGTCTGTCCTGTCCCATTGTGCTCCTTAGGTAGTTCTAATTAGTCTGAGTTTTGAAAATAAACGTTTTGAAAATAAACAGCAGAAGTACCATACAAACCTCTGGAAAACTAGATGCTAACGCATTGTTGTCAACAATTAGTACTTTTGCCAAGTCTAGACTGATGATTGCTTTGAGATTTCAGATTGTAAGCATGATCTCAATGAAAGCAGCTGTCCAGGAGAAATGTCTTTGCTGAAATGATTGGCACATTTTCCAGCTCCTTGATGCAGATCATCATCACTTCCAGAAAGAAGCGTGCTTGAATGGATTACTCTGAATTTATCTGCGACTGCTTGTAAACTTTGAAATCGATTGAAAAGCTGTGCAGTTATTATATCTAGGCACCTATAGAACACTTTATAGAAAAAAGTGTAGTCTTTCGATCACATCATAGAAATGCTTCCCTTCTGGTATTCTTCTAACTGAATCATTCAGTGTAAGTTGTAAGTTGTGTCCTTCTTTGATATTCTTGCTTGCACACCAGAGTACACGCTAGTTATATTAGAGGCCCCATCATACCCCATGTCCACGACATCTAAACCTTTCTGTTCAATACAGTCAATAATTTTCTTTTCAAGTCCACTGGCAGACTGATCAGAAATGGCCTGAAAACCCAGGAAAGATTGCCACATTCCTACGTACATATCGAAAAATCTGGCTCAGCTGATCAGTCTTGGGAATATCTTGGCTGGTATCCATTATTACAGAGAACAAAGGTGCCGCCTTTATTTCATTAACAATATCCCCCTCAGTACATTTCAACAAAACATCAATGAGTTCATCCTGTATTGTATGACTAAGATACCAAGCATAGCCAAGTACACAGCAGTTTAACTCCTGCCATTGTTGTAATATCATAGTACGTTGTGGAGAAACAACGCTCCTCTTGATTTTTGTCTCGTGGAAATGGCCCTTTGGGTTTACATGAACCTTGCGATATTATATATCGTTTTACTTGGCTGTCCGTAATTTCTAAAGGAAAATGACCTCTGCCTGTGGGGTGTTCGTCATCAGTGGAGAGAAAAGCAGGTTCATCGATGTTTAAGGCAGCTCTTGTTTTGCAAGTTCTTTTTTCTCCAATACACTTTTGATGCCTCATTCTTGTTCAGGTGTTTTAGCGAAGTTTATTTCAGCACTGTCCGTCTCTGCCGGGGTACTGGTACTAGGCCCACTGACATGCTCTGTGTCGCCTTCACTCTTATTGTCAGCTGGGTTTGTCGGCCTCGTTACACTTTGGAAAAAAAACATTGATTTTAGGAAGCTTTGCAACCAACAGCAATTCATCCTCCTTCAGTTTACACTTTTGTGCTCCACTTTTGTGTTTTGGAGGCATATTTACATCCTAAAATATACTATTGTAAATAGTACAGCAAATCACAATTCCACACCTATGACGTAGAGTTGACCTTGAACCTGTAATGTATTTTAATTGCGCATTGAGTCCCGACCCTTCCAAAACTGCAGGAGGCAGAACACAAGCAGGGCCCTGTACAATGAATGAATAAATAAACCTTTTGAGCCTGCCGGGAGCCCCCTAAGTGCACGGCCCTGGTGCAGTTGCACCTGCTGCACCTGCTATTCCTCCGCCACTGTCAGCAATGTAGGATGCAGAGATAGGGTTTGCACACTTCTGTAATTACCAGTCACTGTCTAGTCTTGATTTGTCTACTATAATGTAAGCCTGCTGCTTCAATGACAACATCGTCTGGTTAGTAGGCAGGTAGCGGTCTCCTGAACTCACAGGCTGATTCCCAGGCTACTAGAGCATTGGCTGGGTTATTACTTGAGAAAATGCTCCTGATTTAGGTTTGGACAATTACTGTCAGCTAAACCCACACAGTCACAAACCTTAATTACAGTCATTTTCCTTGGCCCAATTAAATTATGTAGTACTTTTCTGGCACCCACCAGTACACTTTGGACCAGGTATATCAAGGTCTACAACTTAGGGATTCGATTGAGATTATTCACATTTACTTACTCTAGTAAATAAAATTGCATGTTCTTGGCATTGGCTCCCAGCTTTGGCAATAAAAGAACATTGACTGAACTCCCATCCACACACTTGGTTACAGAGCATACATGCATCACACACATACTGTAGTTGACATTAAATCATTTAAAAGTCTACATTATTTTTAAACTTTATTACACAAGAGATCAGTACATTTTTCATGCATTTTGCAGTTTGTGTGTTTACATGTTTGTTGTTTAGATTGCACAGAAAACTTCAAGTTAATTGTGTAAGGTCTAGACTTATCCAAGTTTCAACTGTGGAGTTGACGTTACCTGTCCCTGAGAGTCTGAAAACCTTACACTAGGTCACACTACATCCGGGCTTTAATGTGCTCGGAGAATATTTGGATTGGCAGCACATTATACAGTATAATGCACTATTCCATATCAAAAGACATCGGATCTGCCGTACTGCTCATGCTGCCCTGTTAGATTCTGCCCCTATGGGCTGTGGTGTACAGCACATTAAGGAGCCAGGGGCAATACAACAGGGTGAGTCACAACCTGTTAAAAGTGATTCTAGCAAACAAGAACGAGAATGAGACGGTTTATCATTTATACTGTGCAGCAGCTATGTGCTTACATTAAAATAAACAGCTGAAAACGAGTGCATAGGCTAGAAAGTAAAATCAGTGGAGAGGGGATTTGGTTGAAATTCTAGATCTTGTACCTTAGAGCAGTGGGATGCTAGAAATAAAAATACTGCAGACAGCATAAATATGTATTGGCTTTTAGAATCGTTTCAAGTCTTCCAGCGGATTTTTTTTTTTTCATTTCTATGGGTCCTATCAAGGTGCTCCCACACATGCTCTGTCAAATTCATGCCTGATAACTGCACTGGGAAAGGCGAGAGGCATTCCAAACCCACCAAAACCACCAATAAAAGTCTAACATGAGTTGATACTAAAACTGAAGCCCTGTAAATAAGAATTACATGATGTATAAGCCTAATAATACTTTGATTAAAATATTTATAATTATGAATCTGTTTAAGGATCATTCATTTATCCATCTGCATCCAGTCTGTTTATTCACCTCAATTGCAGAAACATTTGTTTTAATGTTTTACACTAGGTGGCGCTAAAGTATTTTTATTTTGTCATTTGCAGACATGAACAGACGGTGACTCAGATTATGTGAGCGCAGACATTTAGCACATGATTATTTTGGCTTGAACTGCAAAGGGAGCTCGAGTTCAGCAAAAGAATGATTGCAGTTGACTGTTTTAGGATATCTCCAACACATTAGGACGAGAATACTAAAATTGTTCAGATGCTTGTGAATGTATATGAAATTAAATACAATACCTTTTACAGAGGGATCTAACTACTAAAGTAAAAAAAAAAAAAAAATCTTAATATGTATTGTGGGTGATAACATATTCAGGTTGTTTTAATGAGCATGTTTTAGTGACATTTTTTATTTGTTATACTGAGCCTTCACAAAAAAAAAACACTGAAATAACTGTATTAAGCTTTATACTGTAATTATGTTGAATCTATATGGACAAATAGAAGATTTCAAATTATGGTACTGTTTGGAAAAACAAACGTCACAAAGGATCCCCTTCTCAGCAATGAAAGGCCTGCCACTGAATGACTGATTGCGTTGAAGTCGGACTCAGAAGACAGAGAAGAAGCAGCACATAGCATCCGGTACCTCTGAAAGGAGAGCACTTGTCACATAATAAATGTAATTAGACATTGCATCCTGTACCGTCTCCCAACTCCATTTAGTATTTGTTATCCACTTGGAAGTCTGTTCATTGTACACTTTGGGGCTGATGTAAGGATAGGTGCAATGCAAACAATTGTGGCTGCAAAATCCAAATTGCCTAGAGGGCAGACAATTATTTTTGCACTGCGGCCTATGTAAGCTTAAAGAGTGCATAAGGACCTTTTTATTTTATTGTGTTACATGTTCCTATGTGCGCTGCCTCAGCCTGTGCATCGGGCTATTTAGCAGGTGCACTTACAGACTAGTGGTGAAGTGAGTTAAGAGTACAGAGAGCAGTAGGCGCTGTATGAGATTTGTGGAGCACGAAAATCAAACCAAACAAAAAAAATGTCAGAGAAAGGGCAGCAAAGTCCTCTTGGCACACAGAAAAGTACATTTTTCTGAGGAGCTGAGTCTTTACAGTTGAGGTCACTCAGCATGAAATTAAGTTATTTGGAAAAGCCTCAGCCAACATCAGTTATGCTACCAAAGAGGCCTTATGGTCCTATATAGTGGAGAAAGTCAATGCTGTCGGTGTTACCAGGACAGTCCCCAGGTGATGAAAAGGTGGCAGGACCTGCATTAACAAAAGCGAAACTTGCAATGCAGCAGAGGACGGCTGCCATCCACATCACAGCTGACACCGCTGGAGAGGCAAGCGGAGAGGACAATCCATCCCAAACAAAGTGACCCTGGGTTTGAATATGCTGGGTCTTCTCCGTCCTGCCCGTCTCCTCCGAAGGTTTTCCTGCCTGTCCTCAACAAGAGCCAAGCGTTGCCACATCAGGAAATGAACCACAGTGCCACCCTGAAGCCAATTACAGGTCTCTGAAGCTCATAATTACTTACTTCTACAATGGTTTGCACCTTATGTGAGGTGCAAAGTTTTTGGGGTTTCAGCAGTTGCCCAAGTGCAAGGCAAAATCCTTACATCTCACTATGTTTGCGCCCGCTTAGTATTCCAGATCCCCACCCAATTGCTCTTTTCCTCATTTGAATACATTTCAATATCATTTAAATGGATTAATGATGGCAAAATGCTAATTTGATAGCGGGTGCAGAACGGCAGGTGAAAACATTCTTTACATACGCCGCATTTTTAGTGACCAATAAAGTCCCACTTTACAACAGCTGAACACTGTTTTTGGTGGCAAAGACATCACAAGACATCAGACGGTGCTTTTCTTACATAACTCAGGTTCCAGGTTTTTACCTTTCACTACACCAAAGGTGTCAAGTTCTCATCATAAAGACAGTGTATGTTTGGTATATATATTCTCTGTATTCTGTTCATAGAATACCCAAATCAATTCTCTAAGCTTTAACACATATCTGAACAATGTAAGCACAGCATTCCACAACACACATATTGTAAGGATTACAGGAGTATACAGACTAATGCACTACTTGCATGCACCACTGTTTAAACATACACATACATCTTGTTTCCAGTGGGATCCAGTTTGCTCTATTATAAATGCAAACTACTGTAGCATTTACACTGGAGTACTTAATGTCCACATTGCTCCACTTAGGTATATTCTTATCTGGGCAGTTGATTCAGCCATACTCTATTACCTGATAGTAACTGAACCAGTTAAACCTCTATCAAGGTGTTAAGCAAGTACTGTTAAATATATATATATTGTTGCAAAATTACTTTATAAACAGTGCAGAGATAAAAAGTTAATTAAAAAAAAAGATTTATTTACGCCAGAAGCTCTCAGAAGTTCAACAAAAAACAGCTTCAATTTGTATGCTATTACAGAGTGGTATTCAAAGTAAAAGAACAATTGTATCTTATGATGCGGCAAGAGAAAAATAAAATAGAAATAAAAACAGACTGGAAAAGAAATACAACTTGACAAAATTAGAACTGTGCTGTGCACTACCATGAAAACCTGCAACTTTCAATGCCATTTTACAACCCCCTTAACTGTACCAGGCAATGTTAGTGGCCTATGAACTACCACTAAACTATACAAAAACACTGTACAGTTTAAAATGAAACCTCATAAAACAACGCCTTACAATTATTATTATTTTTTCTTTTGTTTAACTTTTTAAAGGAGTAACATGTGTACAGGGGGGTTAAATGCTTTATAAACAAGAAATTACGCTCAGAGAAGCCAATCTATTCATCATCGTCATCATCTTCCTCATCCTCGTCGTCTTCCTCATCGTCATCGTCGTCATCCTCTTCCTCCTCCTTCTTGCTTTTCTCAGCCTTTACTGGTGCTTTTTTAGCACCTTCAGATTTGCCTGTAGCACGGTAAGCTGCAACATCCTAGAAAAGTATCAAACAGTATCACAATCACTACGTATGCAAGAAAAGTGACAGGACAAGTTTTCAAGTACACCAAGCTGAGGTACTTTATTTGTTTTCTAGTACGCAGAAATTACACCCATTCTTGTCAGGTGGAACCGAGACTCAGTCGGAACTGTAAGCGGGATCTGTTGACTACCAGCTGCTTGAACCCACCACTTTTGGCAACACTTCAACCCTCATTCAACTGTTCCATTTAATGTATGCCGTTTCTATGGTACCAATACTTTATAAAGGAAATGAAATAAAAACCTTTTCATATTTCTCCTTCAGTTTTGCTGCCTTCTTTTCGTAAGGCTGTTTATCCTCAGAACTAGTGTTGTTCCACATCCCTCCCAATTTTTTGGCAACGTCACCAATGGACAAGCCAGGAGTTTCAGCTTTGATTTTAGATCGATGGTCAGCACAGAAGACGAAAAAAGCAGATCTAAGATGAGAGTGAGAAAAAGTTGTTAAACTGCAGGTTATATTTTTTTATTATTAATTTCAAACAGATGTGTAAAAACTTAAGTTAACTGCACTTCCAGAATGTGGTTTTCCTTAATTTTACATAATTAGACAACTTTGAAACCAAAAACTGAATACTTACGGGGGTCTTTTTGGAGCATTGGGGTCCTTTGTCCGCTTCATCTTTTCACCTTTTGGTGGTATGTAGGTCTTCATCTCCCTTTCATATCGGACCTTGTCTAACTTAGCTAGATCTTCAAACTTTCCCTTCTCCTTACTGGACATGGACTACAATTTTTTTTAAGGAAAAATAAATAAACAACACTTCATATTTAAACTTTTTTTTCTGAATACTTAAAAGCCTAAACAGGTTAGTAAGCTCATCTTATCCATTTGCAAAATGCACTTAATGTTAACATAGGTTGCGGAAAAATACTAACACTACAGAGAATTACACCTAACATTCACATTTACTGTTTTAACAAGTTTTGTTTTTCAACATAAATTATTTAATGAAAAATAAACACAGGTTGGTAAACTTGATTTCAATGAGTTTTGGATGTTACCTTCCATCGCTCTGAGCATTTCTTGGAGAACTCGGAAAAGTTCACCGATGCCTCAGGGTGCTTCTTTTTGTGCTCAGCTCTACAGGTCTGCACAAAGTAAGCATATGAGGACATTTTGCCTCTTGGCTTCTTAGGATCTTTGCCCATTTTGAATGCAAGACAAGTGTTTTTATAATATTCCTAAAAAAAAAAAAAAAAAAGATTAAATACATATTATTATTGTGCATTGAATATACAATATAAAGCTCATTAAAAAATAAAAATGATAAATGCCTTAAATTTATAAAGGCTATTGGAGTGGTTGACTCATAACTAACAATAATGTAACATGTATTGTTACTATAAATACAGTGATATAAATACAGAAACATTTTTCGAGTAGGCTGTGACAAATCAATTCCTAACTACTTGTACAAGTCTGCCGCCCAGCCTCTTCTGCGGCGTTCCGTTTCCTATCTGCTGGAGCTTTAGGTCAAAACAAGAATTAAGTTCTCTGACTAACACGTCCGGTTTTGTGTTTCAACTAAACAATTAGAAACGAGCCAATAAGAACAAAACTCACAATGTCAAAATTGTACATGTTACTTTAACACCCCTACACATATTTTGAAAGAGCTTCAAATCTAGTGTATATCATTCAATAAAGTGTTTTCTTCAAATGTCACGGGCAAATTAAAATTCATATATATTTATATATAAATATCTCGGTAACTTGTTTTAAAAACCTTTGATTGATTTGTAATCATCGACAGAAAACGGAGCTGTCAAAAGCGTGAAGACTGTATACTGTGTATCCTTAAAGTTCACACTTAACTAAATATTAAAAAAAAAAAAACTTTAAATCTAACTTGTCAGCAAGTACGTAAGTTGAAGTATATTTTTTACAGCAGCAACTAAAGTCGTATTTTAAAATAATTTAAAATGTGGTAAAACCAAATGAAAAGTTTAGAAAATGTCAGTAATATTGTATTAAACGCCCCAAACAGTGCAAATATCCTCAAAATACATATATATAACTAACCAGTAAAAAGTTAATTTTCTAATATTTTTTAAAAAATGGCCAATTTTAAATAAATGTTTTCATATTTTAATATTCCCTATTAAATGATGCTGTTTCTGGATAGACCCGTAGTACTGTAAAGCAATGGCGCAAACAGCTCTCTCGTTGAGAGAAAGGAGGTCAGCAACGACAGCAATATTTCTTCTTCCATTTTGTGAGAAAGGCTTCTTCATGAAAGAAAGTCCCCTTCAAATGTCTCCAGCCGCCTTCATGCGAGATTTAATATTCGGCAAATTTGTTAGAAACGCGTATAATCTTGTATATTTTTTCTCCGAGGAATCCTATGCACTAGTCTCGGTGTATAGTAATACATTGGGTCTGTACTATGTGTGGTTTGTATTGAGTTAGATTCCTATGAGCTCGGAATGGCCGCTTGTCTTCATCCACTAACATAGAGAAAGGCTCCTTCTCTTTGTGTCAATACACAGCCATTACAGACGATAGAGGGCAGACCGGCTCTACCCACCTCTTTTCAAACCGCGATTTAAACCTTTTACCAAATACCAAAAATAAATACAATTGGTCGGTTTAACAGAAGAAAGGTTGAATTTTTATTTCATGTGCTCAAATCCCAAAGTTTACGAGAATATTTTGTCAAAAACACGGTTTCAAAAAGTTGAACTCAACTGCACTTTCGCTTCGAGCTCCCCTTAACTGGCTCTGCCTTGTTTTCTATTACACACACACAGTCAGACATATTATTACAGTAAAGCGCAGATCCTGAGGTAATTGTGTTTGTTTTTTCGCTCTCCAACTTGGAATAGTAACATCAACATTGCCTCAAAAATACATATTTAATTTGCCATTTCTTAACCATATTTTTTCCCCAGGTTATCTTTTTTTTTGCATTCGTTTTTGTAGTTATCTGGGTCTTGGTGTACTTGACAGCCTTCTCGTACTGTGTTCTGCAAATTTGCTGGTGTGCTTCAGCCTATGGTATTGTGAACGTAATTTCACCACTGTTACCTTCAAGCCAACAATAAATTTATCACATCTACATTTCTTTTCAAAAAAATAAAAAAAATAATATATATATATAAATATTTTTATATACAAATTTTTGGTAACCGAGGTATTTTACAATGAACGTCAAAAGCTAATATATAGATCTTGTTTTTAATGTTTTCGTAATAATACATGATCGTTTTTAACAAAAAATACTACTTTAACAGACCATATTTGTATTTCCCTTATTTGGTGTATTTTTATTTTCTGCTCTTCTCCTTTTCTACTTACCTACACTTTGAAATTTCTCTATATTACAGTACTTACCCAGCGCTGTCACTGTATCTCAATGTACTGCAATGGCTGTGTATGTGGGAACTGGGGAAGATAGCGATACGCAGTCTCCTCAGTCTGCAGCTCTGTAACATTACTCTCAGTAGGACTCGCACCCTATTGGCTACCGCCAACTCTGTGGGTCTTCTGATTCGAGAATGGCTTTCCATTGTTTTAATCAGAAGCACATTGTGATTGGTTGTCTATAGAAAAACGTAAACAAAGTTTTAAACGGCGCGTTTATATGAAAAAAAGTTTCTGACTTCAGGCTTCAGGCGGACTGCTGCAAGATAGTGTAACTAATGTTTACTATAGTAGAGTAGTATCTGTGTTATACATAGATATTAAAGGAAGTGTAAACAGTAGAACAATTCAATGAACGGTAAGCTGTTTTGTAGGTAACTTAAATTTGCCACACAGTTTCTATTTCGTCTGACAGTTTTCTGGATGTTTGTAATCCATATAAATATGTCTTGAGGATAATAATATTAGTTGTCAATTAAAGCTAAATCTCACGATAGTCCTTGATTTAAAAAAATGCCAGGTGCTTACTTTGTTAGTTTACTTTAAACTTTAAAATACCTAATGACACTTGCCTGACTATTTTATAAGATTTTCAATGATGCAAACGTTAGTGATTTAATACTGTGCTGGAAGTACAGAACTCACTATGGCTAGGATCATTTTTATTATTTAACTTATAAATGCTGTGTATGCATTTAAATGCAATGCATTTTAAACCTTCGAAAAAAATATGGCATTCATTTTCGTGACTTTTGCCACATCTCCCCAATTCACTGTATTTGGTTTATCAAATGTTGACCGGATCCGGATTTTCCGAACCTTTAAAAATCTCTCTTTTTTCTCTTCAGTTCTGATCTTAATCAGTCTAACCCTTCCCAAATTGTGTTTTTAATTCATAATATGAACTTCTAATGTTCATTTTTTTATTATATAACTACCCACCATTCACTAAAGGCCAATACAATGTTTATAAAGTTTAACGCAGAAACTTGGTCCATATGGTCTTTTTCATGACTACTCATTTATTCTACATTTGGTAAATGTAACAATTTGTAGGCTAACAACTCGGGTTAGCATATTGGCAGACACCTTTTCAATCAAAATACTATTACCTGCATCAAATACTATTACCTGCATCAACTCGACAGCGCTGAATCAATATTTTATTGACTGTTGTATTCTTCTCGTTTGTACTAAAAACACACGTGTTTTATTTTAGTAATATTATGTGCCGCCAACGATAACATATGCGCCCAACCGCTGTAGTGTAAGGGGAACACATCGGTTGTTTTTAGCTTATTTAACGCTGGTGATGCATATCCCCGCCGAGGTGTGAAGACGGACACTTCGCTTTTGCACAGCTAGGGAACTGCTCGTCTGATAATCACAGAGCTTGCCACTTTAGCACAAGTTATCATATCACAATCTCACGGTGTCTGGGGCTGTTTGTCTCATTTAACTGTAGTTTTGTATGTCATTTTAGAGTTTGCTTATATAACGCTTGTCCACTTGTAATTAAACTTGTGATATTCACAAGTTATAACATATTCTAACCTTTAGAGACCGTGTATCTGTCTGTCAGATTGTCTTTCCATAGTGCGTTTTAGACTTACATTACAGTATTTATAGCACCACTTGTCCCAATATACCTATATTTGGAGACTGTATGTCACTTAGAACCTCTTTTAGTTACTGAGTGTATCATAACCTGGGGTGTATGGAAGCTAGCTAGCTGTCTGTCTGTCTGTCTGACTGCCTGTCTTTACATTTTATTTATTTATCTAGATAACTATTTCTCATTTGAGAACATTCTTCATCTGAAGTTATTGAGTGTAATCTGAGGGGATTTGGAGGGACCTTGTTTGTCTCTGTCTCTGATGGCGATCAACGTGTTCATCTTACTGATGGCTCTCATTTGGAATTACCAGCATAGGCAGGCATATCTCTGTATATATTGCATAACTGGATATTCTGTTGAATTGAAAGTAGTTCTATTTATGTATTTGTAATTAGACCCTGTGTCAATTACAATTATACTTACAATTATACTAAAAAGTAAAAGTAAACAACTACCCACATTAACATGTTTAACTGGAAATAACCAAGCAATAATCCCAGGTATACATACAGAAACATACTGTATAACTTATTTTTTCAAAGAAATGGGGCCACTAAAAGTGGTTGGAAATACTATACAAGAATGATGATTGTATGACAAATAAATGCTACTTTAACTGTAATTGATCAATGATATGGTATAATTACAATTACAGTTGGTGTGCCAAGGTTCAGTTACAACGACAATTACATTGTAATTACAATCAATTACGAATTGCACAATTACAATTGTCTCAGGTCTGTTTGTAATCAATAAATACTCAGCACATACAGCATTGGACTTTTAATACAGAAAACTTAACAGACAATATACTGCAAAAATAATGTTGCCTTAGTCTAAAAACAAACACCTGCATTCAAAGTTAGGCGCACATGTTGACAGGATGAATGTCAGTGACATGTGTGTTACCAGTCGCACATTCAAATGAATAGAAAAGATTTTCCTATATATGCCCTGTTGGAGACACTGGGAAAGAGACATCTACTGTATGGAATATGGATTTTCTTCCTTTTTGTAATTGTTTTGTCTTTCCCATATTTCAAATGACAATAACACAAGGTACCATGACATTCAAGTATTCAACAACACTTGTATAAAAACATATAAATACATTCATACTTTCGTGGTTTACATACACTGAAAGTCCTTAATACATTTTCTTTTAAGTTGGCTCCGTATTCCTATAATGTAGACATTTCCAAACAATCCCAGATGCAGATATTAGAAACTACGATGCCCCTGAAAGGGGAGTTGGTCAATCAGATATAATAGATCTGTTGGAGAGAACCTATGATTTACTTAAAAGTGGTAAAGAAATAGGAACGAGTATTTTAATACCTACAATAAGTAAGGGGAGAGTAAACCAAATTATGAAAATGAAATATGAAACTATTTACTTAAGTCTTTAAGCTATAACTAATTATATGTATCTTATCTGTTGTTCGGTTCCATTCGATCTATGGAATTGATTTGCAATTGTGAAAGAAACACATGTTTATAGCAACCCTTCTAAATGTTTACCACAGTAAAAGCAGAGCAAATTGCAATAAAGCATAGTCAAAGCATTGTAAAGCCCAGAGAGGTAGCCAGGGTAACAATTCTTGTCTTGCAATTCCTTGGTCGTTTCACTCGGAGAGTGAGACTCGCCACCCCTTCAGCGCCTGTTTTCCTGTCATGAAACAAGTGGTTGCTTGCCGTATTAACTGACGTGCTTTGCAGCCACATTTTGCTACAAGGTGAAATTGCTGCCATGTTTTGATACCAGGTGAAATGACCTAGGAAGTGAAACAGCATCAGACTCCCTGCAAGAAAATGGCAAACTTTCTTTAATCTAAGTAGTACCACAAATCATGTTTCTTATTATTATTTATTTATTTATTTAGCAGATGCCTTTATCCAACTATGCATCAGCTGCAGAGTCACTTACAATTACGTCTCACCGGAAAGACGGAGCACAAGGAGGTTAAGTGACATGTTCAGGGTCACACAATGAGTCAGTGACTGAGGTGGAATTTGAACCGGGGACCTCCTGGTTACAAGCCCCTTTCTTTAACCACTGGACCACACAGCCCCCTTTAAGACTACACATTTGAGACCTGCATAGAGAATGGAAGTAAAAGACAGGTAAGATTTACTGAGTTATTTTGTTTGCTACAGCCAGAGAGATGTACTCTTGACAAATGATATGTTATGGAAAAAGTGTGTCAGTGGTATACAATGTGATATACTGTATATGTTTTATATGGCTGAGCATTTTTTTCTCAAATGTACACCCAGATTCTTTATGTCATGCATATTTTCCATAATGGGGCAAAATATTATGCCATGCTTTACCAGTCTTCTATAATGCTATAACCTGGTATCATACTTTACCATGCTATTTGGATATGCTTTCATTGCTTTCATTGCTTTACTACACATACACTTTATAAGGGTAATCAGAGGACAACATATCTAATGGAGTTCATGTCATGCAAGAGAATTCATACAAACCAATACCACAAAGGGTAGATTGAAGTCAATGGGAAAATATGTCTATATATACAGACGTGCTCAAATTTGTTGGTACCCCTCCACAAAAAATGAAGAATGCACAATTTTCTCTGAAATAACTTGAAACTGACAGAAGTAATTGGCATCCACCATTGTTTATTCCATATTTAATAGAAATCAGACTTTGCTTTTGATTTTTTATTCAACGTAATATTGTAAATAATAAAACAAATGAAAATGGCATGGACAAAAATGATGGGACCGCTAACCTAATATTTTGTTGCATAACCTTTAGAGGCAATCACTGCAATCAAACGTTTTCTGTAGCTCTCAATGAGAATTCTGCACCTGTTAACAGGTAGTTTGGCCCACTCTTCCTGAGCAAACTGCTCCAGCTGTCTCAGGTTTGATGGGTGCCTTCTCCAGACTGCAAGTTTCAGCTCTTTCCATAGATGTTCGATAGGATTCAGATCAGGACTCATAGAAGGCCACTTCAGAATAGTCCAATGTTTTGTTCTTATCCATTCTTGGGTGCTTTTAGCTGTGTGTTTTGGGTCATTATCCTGTTGGAGGACCCATGACCTGCGACTGAGACAGAGCTTTCTGACACTGGGCAGTACGTTTCGCTCCAGAATGCCTTGATAGTCTTGAGATTTCATTGTGCCCTGCACAGATTCAAGGCACCCTGTGCCAGGCGCAGCAAAGCAGCCCCTAAACATAACCGAGCCTCCTCCATGTTTCACTGTAGGTATGGTGTTCTTTTCTTTGAAAGCTTCATTTTTTCGTCTGTGAACATAGAGCTGATGTGACTTGCCAAAAAGCTCCAGTTTTGACTCATCTGTCCAAAGGACATTCTCCCAGAAGGATTGTGGCTTGTCAATATGCATTTTAGCAAATTCCAGTCTGGCTTTTTTATGTTTTTCTGTCAAAAGTGGAGTCCTCCTGGGTCTTCTTCCATGGAGCCCATTTTCGCTCAAAAAGCGACGGATGGTGTGATCAGAAACTGACGTACCTTCACTTTGGAGTTCAGCTTGTATCTCTTTGGCAGTTATCCTTGGTTCTTTTTCTACCATTTGCACTATCCTTCTGTTCAATCTGGGGTCGATTTTCCTCTTGCGGCCGCGCCCAGGGAGGTTGGCTACAGTTCCATGGACCTTAAACTTCTTAATAATATTTGCAACTGTTGTCACAGGAACATCAAGCTGCTTGGAGATGTCTTGTAGCCTTTACCTTTACCGTGCTTGTCTATTATTTTCTTTCTGATCTCCTCAGACAACTCTCTCCTTTCCTTTCTCTGGTCCATGTTCAGTGTGGTGCACACAATGATACCAAACAGCACAGTGACTACTTTTCTCCATTTAAATAGGCTGAATGACTGATTACAAGATTGGAGACATGTGTGATACTAATTAAAGAAACTAATTAGTTTGAAATATCACTATAATTCAATTATTTATTATCTTTTCTAAGGGGTACCAACAAATGTGTCCAGGCCATTTTAGAATATCTTTGTAGAATAAGCAATAATTCATCTCTTTTCACAGCTTCTTTGCTTTAATCTATGACATACCAAAGGCATGCAAGTATACATGATAAAATAGCTTTTAATTTCATCACTTTTCAGGAGGAATGAAGCATTATTTCAATGAGCTGTAAGGGTACCAACAAATTTGAGCACGTCTGTATGTGTGTGTGTGTGTGTGTGTGCTTTATCGATACAGTGCCAGTATTATGTATTTGCTGGGTCTGAATCACAACCTGATATAGAATTGTAGATCCCTAATGACATTATGAATTATATGACATTTCTATTCAAGCCCCTGAATATTTGTCAGCAATATCTCAACACTATAATGTACTCTGTGATTACCAAGACATATTTCAGCTGTGCTCCCTATAGAGAAGGACCAGCTACATGCTATAACACTTGAACACACTCAACATCAGATAGGCTGCCTTGAGGGAACAACTGTTATTTTTATAGTATACAAATTGAACACAAGGTGGCTGCTGGCATAAGTGAAGCCTTATATGTGTGTTTAAGTGGTGTTAACCTTTAAAAACACAATCCAAAGCAGTGTACTTTGTCACTGTCACCTACTGAGAAATACATTTTTCATCTCATTACTTACATGTTGCTCCTATTGAGATGTTACTTCCTGTTTCCTTTTTTAAAGGGGGGGGGGGTGTCTTGGGTGGCTGCAGGTAATACACACACCTGTCTCCTTTACAATTATTGTACAAAATTATTGCTTTCAAAAAGTCATGAAAATAATAATATTAAAAACATTCAACAACTAAGCAGTGAAATATCCAAGCACATCTACTTTGAGACCCAAATAACTTAGAGTAGAGACTTTCTAAATGTGTAATGGGCAGTGTTGTGCAATGCAGATTCTGTCCACTGTCGGTGAGATGAGGTTAAAGGCATTATAATCACGAATGCAGACCAGTTCGTGCCCAGCTTCTGCAGGGGTGCAAATTTGGCAGCAACATTAAATCTTGCACATTTAAGCATGTTTATTTTTTTTTCTTGGCATCCATAGATGATGATAGTTTCTCATTTGGTCTGGACTGCCCACATGACCCACCCACACTCATCCACATACACAGAACAGAACGTTTGTATCATGTGGGAAGATGTGAGAGTGCTTGATTCGGGTGGGGTTTGATAATTTAGCACCAGTAGGCTCTCTGGTGCTAAACTTTCAAAATAGTTTAGCACCAATTTTCAAAACGATTTGCACCCCTGTTCTGCCCTGCTACATTTGTACACGCTTAAAAGAAGCGAAACAAAATGATTTTCAAGTACAATGTTATTAATCGCAATTAATGTCTTCAAATAAATATCTGATACCCTCCCTACTTGGGAATACCACAAAACATTTGTTGTATTTTTTTTTTTTTTTTTTAGGGATTAGGGAAAACATTAGAACCCCTGTGATATGAAGCACAACTGGAGTAAATAGGATGTCTCTAATGAGATACATGCAAATTGAATAATCCTTGATATATACTACCAATCCACGTTTGGTTTGGGACACCATTTCCTCTGATGACAGCACTTCACACAATGTGACACATTATACTCAATTTGTGAAGACGAATACAAGTGCAAATCCATCCAAAACACATTCATTTGGACTGACATCCGTTGATTGTGGTGGCCATGGAAGATGCCTGAAGTCTCTACGATGCTCCTCAAACCATTCATGCAAAATTCTGGCAAAGTGGACTTGATCCACAGCGATTCGTTCAGCCTTCCAGAGTAATCAAGGGACTCAGGGTATACCAGGAGAACATTCTCCACACCAGGGCAATGCCAAATCACATTGGGTAGACAGGACCAAATAAAGTGGAAACTGAAACTCCCTGTTGCCAACTAGTTTCAGTCGCAATGGGCAAGACAGCAAATCTAACAGACTTTGACAGAGGCATGATAGTGGGTGTTTCTGTATCAGACTGTACAGATTGATTATGTTTCAGGAGGACTATTCTCAAAGTGGTGGCTCTGGGCTATTCTGGAGAACAGACTGCCATAGAGTTCACACCACCTGTATGTCAAAATATGTACAACACTGCTTGTTAGTGATTTAAAGCTTAGTGATTAAACACTTTTAAAACATTTACATTTTGGCATTTTTCTTTCTTTCTTTTTTTACTCACTGCGTCAAGCTATATTTCTCGACGTTGTTGGCGTGGTTTAACCTGATGGATGGATGCTTGCAACCTCTCGCTGCCCTGGGCTAAATCCCGCCAGAACTGAACAGGTACAAAATTACCGTACACTCAATTTGATTAACCAGTACCCTTTTTTTTCACTGCAGGTGCCATGAACTAAAAGTGGTTACTAACGTTATTTTGACAAAAAGTATTTGAGTGTCGCGCTACATGAAGTGGCTGAAAACAGGGACCTTTTGAAGATTTTAAGCAAAATGTCGGGACACCGGGACCTTTGATGAAAAACTGGGACTATCCCAGCTAAACCAGGATGCCTGGTCCTCCAAAACAGTTACAAGATGGCACAGGGGTTCTTACTACAAATGTGCTTTAAAAATTACATAAACATACAATGTACGTGTTTATTTATATAAAAATAAATAAATTAAAAACGCGTATATTGCTTATTGTGTACAGAAAAATGACAGTTGTAAATTGTAAGTTCGTTGTTAGTGAAAAAAATAAATAAATAAAAATCCTTCATCAGCTCTACATACAGGCACACACTTTTCACGTACTTTATCGTCCGGACCAGACTAGGAAGCATTGTTGTGTGGATTGCGGGGGAAATTCTTCTAGGGAACGCCACCGGAAACAGAACGTTTGCAAGACGTTAAGGCGAATAGTGGCACATGGTGGTTTGATTACAGGATATATGGACACAGAACGAGCAACGGGTGGGTTCATAAACCTGAATTGTGATAGAAAGAAAATCGTTCCATAAATCGATCTTCCATATTATCTGACGCTTTGTGGCACAGAACACGCAGGTGAGCAGCAAATTCAGTTTTGGAGACAACTTTGTGATTGGTGATTATTGATTGATGTACCGGTATGTGATTGTAATGTGGTCATACCATTAAATCAGTATTTATCAACTATTATTAAATCTTTACCTACATTTGCTTATGTGTGTGTGTGTGTGTGTACATGTACATATATATATATATATATATATATATATCATACATACATACATACATACATACATACATACATACATACATATACACACACACACACACACACACACAATTTTAAAAAGGGAAAAGTGCTGTGTACGAAAAGGTTCAAAAAGAAAAAAGTAATGCAGGTACACAAATGTGAATGATTGAATTAAAAAAATCTATTATATCAGGACGTTTCTGACAAGTCCTTTTAACTGGATGGAAACAGCTCTTGTAAATAAGCTGTTGTGTTTTTAATCCAGCGAATGTAACGTGGCAGTTCTGATTTATTATTATTTATTTGTTTGTATTAATAAAAATAAGTTGTTGCCTAAGTAAATTTAATATTGAAAAACACTGTGACAGGTGTTCCTGTATATTATAAATACCAAATGGTTGCTGCCAGGCTACAGTAAGTAAATGCATTTATGTACACTCCAGTGTAAAAAATAAGATTTTTTTTTTTTTTACACATGTAAACACTTAGATAGTGGAGTAAGTAATCACCAACTTGGGCAAAAACAAAAAATATAAAAAATAGTTTTATGTAATAGACGAATCCATAAGGTATATCCGTAGGTTAATAAACTATTTGGATAGAGTAAATAACTGTAGTATTTTTACACCTCTTTGGGGTTCTATAGTTTTTCTTACAAGTCTGTAATACAAACTTTAGTGTGCATTTAGTAGTTGATGGGATTGTAATTCCTAGAACAATGTTTGCGTTTTTTGTACTTCTGATGTGAGCGATTCTATTCTGACAGCACACTGAATCGGTGTAATGGGGCAGTGTTGTGCAATGCATTGCCATTGTAGATTCTGTCCACTGTCGGTGCGATGAGATGAGGTTAAAGGCGTTATAATCACGAATGCAGACCAGTAATATCGGCGCAGCACACTGAATAAGAACGAAATGAAACAAACAGCAGTCAATATTCATTAAACCAGAAAGGTTCACGTTTGGCAAAAATCAAATCATATATTATTGAAGGTTAGAATGACAACTTCAAGTTTTTAGAAAGCAAAACCGATATTTTCACTTTTGACAGTTGTAATAAAAACAGTAAATAACAAGCCCATGCTTAATTCTTTCGCAGTAACTTTGGTGACATCTACTGTACTATATAACAAAATCAACAAAGCTTGCAGACAGGTTGCCTCTCTGACATGCTGATTGAAACAACTTGAGCTAAATGATGGTTATACCTTCTTTTAAAATTATTTCATTTGAAGTATTTGTTTGTGACAAAAGCATTGGCGCCCCTGCTTTGGTATTTTCTGCGTCCTCTTGTTTTAATTACAGCTGTCAGACATTTTATAATTCAGCCAGTATGTTACGTCTTGCTGGTGAAATCTGGGCCCATTCTGTCATGCATATTTCCACCAGTTCAGACAGATTGGATACACAATGCTTGGTTACAGCTTTTTTCAGATCAGTCCAAAGCGTTTCTATTGGATTGAGAACTGGTGATTGCGAAGGCCATTTCTAGAACTTGTATTTTGTTTTCTTCAAGAATTGCACAGTTGACAACCATATGCTTTGGGTCCTTGCTGTGTTGGAAGTTAAACTGTCTGCCAATCAGCCTAAGAGCAGATGGTATCATTGTACTTTTAATTGAGGAAATGTACCGTTAGGAAGCCTTTGGCTATATAACTTTTGAAATGTTACACCAAGTCTTCAGCCTACATTACAGTGCAGGAGGGTGTGTTTAAAACTGTAACACACGTAATGTGGAATAGGCCATGTGTGCCTGCTGTGGAGAATGCTAATGGTTAGATGGCAATTGTTTGCTTCCAGGTAGTATTCCATAATCAAGATTAAGCAAAATATTTCAGTATTATCTAGTAAAGTTTTTTAATCACAAGTACATTAAGTTATTTTTTTAATTTGTTATGTCTAAAATCTTACATCACTTCTGATAAGTGAGTGACTTTTTGCCAACATGTATATAACCTGTGTATTTTCAATAATATTTTTCAAGAAATGTTTTTTTATATTATTCTAACATATTTTCCCATTTGTTTTGTAGTGTTTGCTGAGGTGTGTCTGACTCCAGTGATATGGTAATGTTTAGCAAATGGCTAGCAATGGAAGCTCACCCGACAACCTGCAGTGATTTGCCAATGAGTGGCGAAGGCATTGATATAGGGGTACCTTCCCCCAAAAAGGCGGGGTATTTGGGAAAAGTCAGTTGAACTCAATATCTCTGTCACTTGTGCAAAGCTACTTAAAGAAAAAAAAAAAGAAAGAAAAGTACATTGAAGTTTTGCTTTTCAATTTCTTTTCATAAGACACACGGAAATCTAAATATGTAAAAGGCGAAAGATTGTTCTGAAAGATGTTTGTGCAATCCACAAATTGTTTACACAAAAGCTTACGTGTGTGGTAATGAAAACGAAGGCAAGTTTAAATGTAGTGCAAGGATATAAAATGGTAAGAACTGGCTATTTTGATTGGGCACCCAAATTAATCAGATTGAAAAATGAGCTTTTAGCTGCCAACCTTTTGAATTTGCTTTGAACTGGTTAATAAATCACCCTATAGCTGCTTGGACAGCTCCCAAGATGTAACCAGTTAATTACCAGACTCCAATGAGATGTATTACTGTTAAGTGTGAACAGAGCTGATTTAGTAGAGCCTGATTTGCTCAAATTATGTTACCTGGTTGTTAATCTCAGACCACGATGAAGACAATTTAACATGTTTCTCAACGGCTCTTATAAAAAAGTTATAAAATCGTAGAACTCTTCCCTGCAGATCTAAAGTGAACGGTATACCTGTTTAGGGTTTTATGACTTCTGCTCCTGGCGTAACGCATTTGCCTTCGTTTTTATGTTGGGTTCCCCTCTGCATTATAAAACTTGCCTTCATGAAACTCAAAAGAAAAAGTATCACATTGGTTGTGTCCCTGCTTGGGGATGTCTTTTATTTCTTAGTTAATGAAATGTACCTTTTTGTCCAGAATCTAGAGCGATTTCAATTGGAAGTTGAAGATAAGTGTCCTTTATGTGCTACAAAGGGACGGACGCAAGCTTTGCAAGTGTACCGCATCAATCTTCAGGAGTCCATTGCTCTTTGTGGAAATCCACAGGTAAGTACATTTCACACTTAACAACAGAAGAGCCTAGTAAAACAAATTAAAAAAAATAAGTCTCACCTTTTTCCTGCACTATTTTGGTAGTACCTTTTCGGGTAGTGTGGGTTTCTCTGTAGTTTTCCTTCAGGCAGAGAAATGAACGCAGCACTTAATAAAGAAACACATACAAAACACAGTATGGCAAAACCATTACACATAGAAACAAAATGAATTGAATGAACTTGAATAAAATTTATTTAAAAGAATACCATAACACACTGGATCATACCGGAATTTTACTGTAAAGTTTATGGAACCCAAACAAAAAAAGAATACTGTATATACACAGCACTATGTACTGATACAGCAGCAATAAAATAAATATATCTACAGTGCTCCCTCGCTATAAGGCTCTCGGTTATAACGCACCTCGGATATAACGCTCCTACAGCATGTCCCCCAATTCCCTATACTAGTGATTCATGCAATATTTATACAGTAAATACAGTACTGGCTAAATAAATATTAGGCCTATTATGTGGTTATCTTTCCTAATGTATTTACTTTTTTGCTGCGAGAGGAGCTGCGGCTTTCTCTGGGAGACAAGACGCTTCAGCCCCGCTCCGGCAGCCGAACCTGGGGCGCACTTGGTTTGCTTGTTTGTCGCTTAGAACTCCTGACCGCCATTTAGCCAGGCTCTTCGTAGTTTAAAAACTGCTAATTAAAATTATTCACGAGTGGGAATGTGAGTGTTTAGTCGTCTTTCTGATTGAAGAGAAAGAAATGCAGAAATAAACTTAAATACACGGCTCCTTCAAATACTGCGATAAAAAATGGTGCCTTTTGAAAACCATAGTACTTCTAATTACCGCTGCCCTTGAATAAGCGCAGCAGCTGTTTTTAGCAATTTTAAATAAATAATTTAATTCAAAGTAATACAATATATGAATGAATGACACACACACATATATACAGGATGTTCTTATTGATTCTTTGTTTTCTGACAGTGCATCTTTCCCCTTGGATGTAAACCCCTGGCTGATGTTCTGATATCTGGCACCTCAAAAGGAAAGTTGTCACAGTCTAAGGCAAAGAGAAAACACATCTGCACCAGCCCTGGGAATACACAAATTGACCTTCCGTCAAAGCATCGCAGGAGAGCAGAGGAAGTCAATACAGAGGAAAAACCAGAGTCTGTTTTTGAAACGCCAGTAAATGGTTTAGCTTGTGAACCAAGTGCAGTTAGTTTAGGCAACAGCCAGCTTTCTGGACCTTGCTTGTCAAAAGAGAATCTGCATGAAGTTAATGGGGCAGTCGATTCACTGCAAACAAATGAGGACGTCGCTCAGAAACACACTCTTAATACATACGTCCTTGGCAAGGAAGAAACCCCACCTGTTCAAGGTGATCTAGAAGAGCTTAATGAGATAAATCCAGAAGAATGGGTTCCTGTGCCTCGCTGTCTCTACTGGAAGAACAAGCATGCACTCTGCTGGCTAGACTGTATCATGGTGGCTTTGGTCCAATCAAGAGCTGTGAAAGAATGTGTAATAAATCTGAACACTGAGTCTGCAATCAAGAGGTTATGCACAGTGTATGAGAAAGCATGTACGCTTTTAACGGAGCAAGGAAAGGAAAACGAAGGTAGGATTTGTGTTTGTGTGAACCTGTCTTCTCACCAATGGCTAAATGAGAGTCTCCTAGCATTTTCAAACATTTTATATCATCCAATTAAAATGAGTATATATGGTATTGGGATGGAAGCAAGACTCCTGTTGCATGGCAGTTTTATCCATTCCTAGTTTTACTATGAGTTTAAGAACACACACCTGAGCTTGTTATCTATACACTGTGGTTAATCAAGCTTGTATTGAAATCTGGAATTGCTGAACCTGCTATGCAATAGGAGTCTTGTTTCCGTCCCTGTGGTATAACATTGCTACTGATTTGCTGTGTTCTAACACGTTTTATATCGTCGGAGCATGATTTACAGACCTTACAGACGCCTTTATCATCCTATATTAACAGTTTCAGTGTAACTTTTTTTTTTTTTTTTTTTTTTTTAATACAGATGGAGTCATTCAAGCCCTTTCAGGAACAGTTGCTCTGGCATACAGTTATCTGGATGACATCAGGCTTTCTATCTTCAATGTTCTACAACCCAAGCTACGCTGTACATTAGGTAAAAGTTAATCTTTGGATCTGTTTGCATTAGGCTGAATTTTTGCTTAAATAGTATCAAATCAAAATAATTTGCTTTAATAAAAGTACAAACATTTCAACTCAAACGTATTGAGAATGATTCATCATAAAATGGTAAGCAAGGGGTTTAATATTGCACTTGTAGTTATGTCCTTTGTAAATTATAATCCTGATTACAAAATAAGTATTGTAGATATCAAAAAGAGATCTCTAAAACCATGTTTTTAAATATATATATATATATATATAAAGATTATACTTGCTGTCGTCAATGACCTCTAAAGCAGAACTAAAATATCTCCATGTATGACATTTGTTTTATTTTCAGCAATATAAATGGTGTAATTAATTGCTATGAAAAATAAAACTAATGCGTGTACCTTGTACGACTTTCGTATAGGAAAAGCAATGGTCATAGATTCTGTCATGAGATTTAAAGGACATTGCTGTGAAAAATGTATTTGTATGTTGTTTCATTTAGGAGAACAAGAAAGCCCAGTATTTGCTCTGCCACTGTTTCTGAAGCTGGACCCTCAGACAGAAGAGCTGTTTAAGCACACATACAGCTGGGAGTTTGAGTGTGCTGTGTGTGGATACACCTCCCAGGACAGGTAAACTGGAGTCTGATATTGGAGGATATCATAGCGTTTAGTGCTGGGACAAACAGGTTATTTTCATGTTCGGATATCCGTTCAAGATTCGGACAGCTATTCCAATATTTGGTCATTTGCAAAGTGCTAACAAATCTGTTCTGTAACGCCAATACACACACATGGCGGTACAGAGAGCTTACCAGTTTGTTTTTCAACAATGATGAAGAGACCCTGAGGCTCAGGATGAATGATAAGAAAACTGAATTTAATTTATTTTAAGGTACACGTAATGCATACAGTTTTTTTTTTAATGAAGTTATTCATTTTAAAACCAGTTGTGAAGCTTTTTTGAGTGTTCTGAAAGCAAGCCAAATACAAGCTTGTTTTCTGATATTAACAGGGTTGCCTTTTAGTGTATTCTAGTGTTTTTTTGTTGTATTAACAGTATTTCGTGCATTTGAGTCTTGCGATTAAATATTTGTATTGTACAATGGATGTACAATACTAACTGTTATTACCCACTGACACAACCTTTAATGACGTTGTTGGAATGTTGCAATTTACTTATGTTGTTTCTATAAGTATATGTGCAGGAAGCTTTTTCATGATTGCATCTGAAGTATTTGCAGATGTTAGTGATTGTGCATAATAAACGGCGAGACTCCAATAGGCACCGGGGCTACTGGCAAATATTGTAAATAAACGCTGTGGCGTTTAAAGTTTTACGATTTTATATGTATATATATATACACACACACACACACACACACAAAAGTTTACATACCCCAATGGAAATTCTATAATTTCTAGATATTTCTCAAACTAATAATTTGAGGGAAAATATTTTTGTAGCAAAAAAAGTTTTGCTTTTGTGGATGAGGAAAAATATTACAAGAAATAGATGTGTACAATTATTTATTTCAGAATTTTTTTTGCAAAAATTCTAATTCAAAAGTATTCATACCCTGATAAGGAAAATTTAAATTAATAGATAGTTGAGGCACCTTTAGCAATAATAACCTCTTATAAACGATTAGGATATTTGTCGGTGAGCTTTTGGCATGATTCTTCAGTGATTTCGGACCATTCTTCAACACAGAATTGTTCCAGTTCATTCAAATTCCGAGGACCTCTCTTGTGCACAGCCTTCTTCAACTCATACCAAAGATTCTCAATCAGATTTAGATTGGGACTTTGACTAGGCCATTCCAGAACCTTGATTTTATTCTTGTTTAACCATTCTGAAGTAGATTGTGATCGTTGTTGTGTTGGAACATCCAGTTTTGTAGCGGAGGGTTTTAGATGTTTGGCAAATATTTTTTGGTATGCTATGGAATCCATTTTACCATGTATTGGAACTAAATTTCCTGTGCCATTAGAGAAAAAACAGCCCCATAGAAGGATATTACCACCTCCATGCTTGACAGTAGTTATGGTGTTCTTTTCTTTGTACGCCTCACCAGACTTTCTCCAAACGTAACAACTATCATCAGCAAGACCAAATAACTCTACCTACCTCGCAATTCTTCTACTTGTTCTTGGTGAAAGAGCCTTCTTTCTTCCAGACCGAGGGAGCATTGTGACAGTACCATGAGTCTTGTATTTCTTGAGAACAGAAACAATAGTTGAAATTGGGATACTCAAATGCTTGGAAATCTTCTTGTATCCTACTCTAGCTTTATGACATTACATTTTCTGCCTAAGGTCTTCAGATAGCTCTCTACTTTTTTCCCATATTGACTTATCTATTTCTTGTAACTTTTTTCCTTATCCACAAAAGCAAAACTTTTGCTACAAAAGATTTTTCCTAAAATTGTTTGTTTGAGAAATTTTTAGAAATTATACATTTCCATTGGGGTATGTGAACCTTTGACTACAACTGTGTGTGTGTGTGTAAAATATATATATATATATATATATATATATATATATATATATATATATATATATATATATATATATAATATATAATTAGTGTGTATGTGCTTGCCATTGTCGTATCTTCACAATAAATAGTGACCGTAGACATGTTTTCCTTAAGTAACTTTTTAACTTGAATAAAAACTTCAAATAAAACAAATGTGGAAAAGTGCATGTTGTACAGCAAAAAAAAACAATATTTACTCACTGTTTCTTTTGTCTTATTACATTCCTCCTAACAAAAACTAGGATTGCATCATGACAGAAAAATAAAGCGTTGATCACTATATGGGTTATTTCTTTTGCAAGTTGGAGTGATGTACCTTACCAGTATCGTACTGCACATGGGAAATCTGAAGCAGCATTGGCAGTTTCACATGTATGTAGAGATCACTGTTTGACAGCTAGCGTGCAGCCTAAGCTGGGCTCTATTTAAAATGCGAACGTTTTTTTGACAGCCAAAATAAACGGGGGACGAAGAGTGGCTGTGTTAATATTCTGTTTTTTAGATAGATAGAAATCCCACACAGATATTTTTCCCCTTGCTAATTTAGAAACTGTGGCGCAAATTCTGCCAAAGTAGTAAATCGGTGCAAAGCAAAAGACATTGTGATCCATATTTCTCATTTCTATGAATTGTGCAATATGGACATGTGTTTTTTTTTTATGCCTTCGGATACATGTAAAGAAATGTTTGTTTGGCTATTTGTCCCAGCATTAATATAATTTCTGTTTCTGACTTTTTTGTACGTCTGCGTAGGCCTGATATCTGGACACAGAAAAAAAAATGTGTGTGTCTATATAAGTTTGAGAAAATGGAAAACTGCTGTGTACCAAAATTATATAATCTCTCTATCTATCTATCTATCTATCTATCTATCTATCTATCTTATTCTTTAGTCACCTTGTGAGTTGCCAGGCTTTTTTCTAGTTTTCAAGGTTACCCTAATGTGTTGTCCAAAGACAGATGTTCCATCTCAGTTGACTGTAATTCAGCGTGTTCTTAATTAACTAATGCATTAATTAAATTATTTGATGAATGTTTCTCTCTCCTACTTACAACTGTAAACTGACCCAAGAATTTCTTCAGTTTCTTGGACATGGGCCAAGTAAATGGCCTCTTGCTAGCGCTAAGGGAGAATGTTTAGCAAGTTAAATTATACATAATAAACAATTCAATAAAATAATAAATGCGTGTCTCTAACAGGTTTGAGAAGACGCTGACAACATTTACAGATATTGTTCCAGAGTGGCATCCTCAAAACGCAGTTCATCGTTCACCCTGTAATAAATGTAATCAGAAGTTACAGAGGCGGAAGATGGTATTGGAAAGGTATGTGCATCAGTATTGTTTTAATTATCTCATCACATTGACCAAAATATATATTTACAGATGTAGTTCTTGTTCTAGCTTGGCAATAAACATTTTTTTATGGTATGGTAATAGCACCTTGAGCTTCAAACTTTTGATGTCCTCTTTATGTCCGTGTTTCTTGCAGGATTCCTTCTGTTTTCATGCTGCACTTTGTTGAAGGACTGCCTCATAATGATGTAAATGCCTATTCATTTGATTTCCAAGGGAAGTTGTATAAAGTGTCCACTGTAATTCAGTACAATGAAGACCCGAAGCACTTTGTTTCCTGGATATCTAACACTGATGGTTTGTATTATCTTTCTTTTTTCTCAATCTTTCGTTAGTTTAAGATGTTTGTTTTTCAAATATGTTGTGGTGATGTCATCCTGTATCAAAGCTGTAATTGCCAGTAAAGAAAATGTTAGTTACAGAACACCCTGCAGTTCTCTGCATTACCTTTTCTGTGTCCCACGTTGTCCATCTTGCAGCGTTTTATTTTCAAACACATTGAAAGCTCTTTTTTAATCACAGATAACTGGCCAATACATTTCTCAACATTTACCAAGAGCGTTCGCCAGGAAAAAGTGTTAAGGATTGCAGTGTCTCCAGATCACGCTCCCTCCTACAACAGTGCTGTCACTCATTTCAAGCAAAGCAGCAGCATTCTTGCAGGAGAGAAAACAAACTGGATACACTGCGATGTTTACAAGAAGAAAAAGATTATTCTAGCGAATGTTCCCCAAGTACAAGTTGAAAAGTTTATTTACCTGTAATGCGTGACCTAAAGAAATATCAAAACTACCAGGATATGTCAAAAGAAATTGCTGCAATATGAACGATACAGGATACAGCAAAGGTAATGTGTATCCTGTAAACACTGCACTTTAAAGGTGAGTGTGTCAGTTTGTTATTTGCAAACAGTAATTTGCATTCATTTGTATGGAAAATATGGGTTTGGATAGTGGGGATTACTTTTGTACAATAGCACAAAAGCAATACTTTTGGCACTTTTTAAAAACCACATGATAAAATAAGAATAAAGCCAATTAAGAATATTTGTGTTTTCCAGGTTCCTGGCTTGAATGCGATGATTTAAAAGCCCCAGCGTGCTGTGTTCACGAGCAGTTGGAGGTGTCTCCTTCTGAAATGCATATCGTTTTTTGGGAAACAAATGGTGAAAGCATTCACAAGGAACCCCAAACCAAGAACAACTTTTTGGAACCCGTTCTTAAAGGGCCTGAAAAACCTGAGGATTCCAGCGCAGAATGTAACCCACATGAATTATCACTGCCCTCCCAAGAAGCAGACATTGATATTACAGAGACCTCTTCTGTTAACACCAGCATAAACAACAATGTTGAAAACAGCTGTAACAGTAGCTATCTGCAGAGTGCGTTTGAGGGTCTAACACCAGAGGATGTCATTATACTTACTCTTACAGAGGTTGATCCTGGAGGAAAACTGCCAGACAGCTCCCAGATTACAGACCCTGTAAAATTGAGTGAACAGAACAAATCACCAAATGGAAACCAGGTGTTACAAGATCAACCACAGGTATTGGCTGCAGATGATACTTACTTCGATATCACGGACAGTCTGTTGGATAACTGCAGTGGTAGTACTCTTACTGCAGAATCTGTCTGTACAACTCAGAAGGCAAACCTGCAAACTGTAACTGCACCAAGCACCCCAAAGACAGCCGTGAGACGCCCATCTCATTCAATCACTAACACTGCAGGTTCTCCAAAGAGTCCTCTACCTACTCCTCTGGCTTCAACTCCATTGTTGGTGCGTGGTAAAACCACTACAGCTATTTCCCCATTTATCAATGGATGTGCTGTTTCCCCAGCTGTGAATGGAAACAAAAGCAGCGGAGCACTATGGACCAGTAGTTTATTGAAGAAGCATCCCTCATTGGCACCTTTAAATGCTTTATTGAATAGGCATCCTTTATTTCCATCTACCGGTCAAGTGCATTTAAACCGTAATAAAGATAAACGCGAGCTGCAAAAGGTTTCGGCAGTCGTCTCTGATGTCCAGGTACCAGTAAAAGGAGCAGATAAATTTGGAGGCTTTAGATCTAAAGGCCTCACGAAACCAGGGACTGACTCTGTGAATTTGACCAGAGCACAAGATGTCGACAAAGGGGATTCTGTAAAGCCTGCTGCAGAAAAACTCCCAAGTGCAGAACCTGTAAACCTGCCAATAACCAAGAACAAAGGGCACCCCTCTATTCCTACCTCTACAGCCACTGTTGCTCCACCTTGTAATGGTTACAAACTGGAACCCAGTAAGCCAATGGAAAAGAAAACCCATGCACTTGAAGGTCTTGAAAAGACAGACAAGCTTCGCTACAAGCTCCTGAAAAAGCTGAAAGCAAAAAAGGAGAAGCTGGCGTCGCTCAATCGGTTACTGACCACTCCACAGACGCTTCCAAATGGGAAGGCCGGGCCCTTCAGAACTGCCAGCGACTCGACTGCACGTTTTGATAAAAGCAGCAAAATGCAACGACTTGACAGTACAGACACTGAGTCTATGTATACTGCTAGCGCAAGCACTTCCTTATGCAGCAGCCCATGTTACGACGAATTCTTTGCTGACCTCTTATCTCCGGCTACAACCACTGGCACTGCGTCTACTGATGATGCAGATGCAGTGATGTTGGAGGCACTGGCAAGTGGAAAGAACAATGGAGGGCTTACAGACGGTACCAGCATGGACCACAACTGTTATAACTTCACCCCTGTGATGCAACCTCAGGCTTATACCCACGAGACTCCTAAACTAACTCGCTGTACTGAAGAAAGCTTCTTTAGTCCAGCAAAAGAAGATCTTTTCACAGAACTTCTGTCAACCTCAACATTGCAGTCTTACGGAGTTGAAAGTGAAGACCTTCATCATTTTGATGAGAACTTTTTTTGAAGTGTTGACTAGGTGGGATGTGTATAGATGCTTTTACATAATGTGGGTTTTGTTAGAAGTTATTGTCACTAAGCACTACGCATTCTTTATTAGAGTGCACTACTTGAATAACTGAGCATTGCAAGTATTGGTACATATGTTAATAGCCATTGTTTGTTTTTTTTGTATATTACAAAATGTTTTATATATGTGACAGATGAAGATGGTAATTGTGTATTAGGTTAACTTCTTTATAATTTGTCATTCTGAACATGGTTGCACGTTTTGTCTTATTGAGTTGATGTAAAACAATTGCTACTGGTCGCAATAAGGTGGTGTCTGCTAGAATGAAGTAACCCAGTGATCCTGTGCTATTTTTATACATTTTCTTGTATGAATGTTTATTTAGAAAGCGTGTGGCTCATGTGACTTGTGAAAGACTTGTTGAATTAATATACAAACTAGTACATTCTCAATGGTGGGAGAATGAGTCATCCTGCAAAAATAAAATTTGACTTAATCCCTATTTATTTGCTTTTATATATTTATTTATTTTGATTTTATTTTTTTCACATGGATTATAAATCATTTGGGAGGGGGAGTATAAATATAGTAGTTGTGTGAAACCTGCTGCATAATGTTACATTAACATACTGAGTTACGTACCGTTTTGTAGTTTTCCATATACTACTATTATGGCTTCCGGTAGACTTGCAATATGCTTTTGTAGTTTCTTTGATTACATGATGCCTAATAAAAGATTCTACCAGTTTGTGCCACGAGTGAATGCATTCTGTACAACACAAAGCGAAAGAAGTGCAAGTTTATATTTTCTAGGTATTTGAAAAGTTTCCAGCTTCTCCTGTTTCAAGCAAGAAATGACATTCTGAATTTCCCCCCACCCGTTTGGATACCAGAGGACTAGAATAGAAATACTAACAGATGGTGTTTCAAATATGCATCTGTATATAATCTGTACATGTAACTCGTTCAGCTTCTCTGCATAGCAGAGTGAAAGCCAGTGATTGAACTCAGTGGATCACATTACATTGCCACAATCTTCCAGATGTGTTTTGTAGCTCTCGCAGAAAATCTTTAAGCTAACATTACTGTACATGTTTCACTGCGGAATCTGTTGCATGTTGTAAATTTTGACTTTTGTTTGTAATGTGGCTAAAGTGCTGTTCTGTAACACAGCCAGGATATAAGCACACATAAGGGAAAATGGCCAGATCAGATTAGCAGCAGTCTAAAAAACGATTAATCTTTTCAAGGTTAAAGGTTTAGTCTCTATCGTTTAAAATATTTCCCCAGAAATCAATGCAGGGGGGCAAATCTCTTTCGTGTTGTTATGCCTCAATTAGGTCTTGAACAGAAAGAAGAGTCTCATTCCAAGGGGGGTACAGGCCCTAGAGAAATGTGTGAAATATGATATGAAATCATTTTTCGGCATTTACCTGTTTTCTTAACACATGTTTTTCAATCATGTATTTTACTCAGATTGGGAAAATATTCTCTGTTAAAGTGTCTTCAGAAAACAAGTAACACCCGGCACCAACCTTTTTAGTATAATGAAGACATGGTAGTATAGCTTTTTCAGTTACATAGCTTAGGAGGAATGTATACTTTGTTACAGGTCCAGCAGACACCTGTGAACACCTGCGCATTTTCTACTGTTGTCCTATACAATTCAATTTCCATATTTAACATTAGTGGAGTTACACTTGTAACTACAAAACATGGCACTTTATGACACAAAATGGTTGTTTTTGAGTTGTGCTGCCCTCTGCCTGCGAAGTCTTATTGCCTAGTATTCTGTGACATCCTATAGCTCAAAGGTTGCCTGTATAAATCTTGTGGTATATTGGAAAAATATACAGTTGCAGACAAAAGTATTGGCACTCAACACTTAATACAAGATAATTCAAGAAAAAGTGTTAAATACAAGAATGTAGTGAATATTAGCCACTAATTAAAATGCACAATTTCTGGTAGTTTAACAAATACGTTTTATTAAAAAAAAAAAAAAAAAATGTTTATGACAAGCATATTGGCACCTTTACAAAAAGTCTGTAAAAATGTAATAGTAAGTAATTACAAAATATGTAATTATTTCCAACATCTGCTGAAAAAGATGTTGGAAATAATTACATATTTTGGCAACATGATGATGGTCAAGACAAAGCAGTTGGATTCACGTTTGAGAAAAGCACTTGTAGCAAATTGCAGCGATGGAAGTAGCTACAAAAGAGTATCAAAGACACATGGAATACCAAAATCCACAATCATCCGCAAATAATCAAGATGAACCACAGAACAAATTGAAACGCCTGAAAGTGGACGTCCAAAGAAAATTAGGGTTACAACAGGTAGGAGAATCGTCCGAGCAGCTAAAACTAAATCCAAGCTTAACAGCCAAGAACTTCAAGAAAGATTTAGAGACGCAAGGCATAATTAGTGCATGAAAGAACTGTACAAAGGCACCTGAACACAGTAGAGTTGTATGAACTTAAACCTCACTGCAAACCACTTTTAAAGAAAATTCATGACACAAACTGTCTAAAATGTGTCAAGAAATATGAACAGAAGCTGAAACATTTTTCACCACAATTCTATGATCCAATAAGACTAAAATATAACTTTCCTAAAGTATGTTCAGAGAAAAAAAAAGGGGAAAGCCTTCAGTGAACAGAACTGTACCTACATATTTGTAAACTTATAACTATAATATGATCCAAAATGGAAAATTACCTATATGGGAACAATATCTTGGGAGACGGTCAGCATGGTTTTAGGAAAGGGAGATCATGTCTGACCAACCTGCTTGATTTTTTTGAGGATACAACATCGACAATGGATAATTGCAAAGCATACGACATGGTTTATTTAGATTTCCAGAAAGCTTTTGACAAAAACCCGCATAAAAGATTAATTCTCAAACTGAACGCAGTAGGGATTCAAGGAAATGCAAGCACATGAATTAGGGAGTGGTTAACATGTAGAAAACAGAAAGTACTGATTAGAGGAGAAACCTCAAAATGGAGCGAGGTAACCAGTGGTGTACCACAAGGATCAGTATTAGGTCCTTTGCTATTCCTAATCTACATTAATGATTTAGATTCTGGTATAGTAAGCAAACTTGTTAAATTTGCAGATGACACAAAAATAGGAGGAGTGGCAAACACTGTTGCTGCAGCAAAGGTAATTCAAAATGATCTAGACAGCATTCAGAACTGGGCAGACACATGGCAAACGACATTTAATAGAGAAAAGTGTAAAGTATTGCACGCAGGCAAGAAAAATGTGCATTATAAATATCATATGGGAGATACTGAAATTGAAGAAGGAATCTATGAAAAAGACCTAGGAGTTCATGTTGACTCAGAAATGTCTTCATCTAGACAATGTGGAGAAGCTATAAAAAAGGGCAACAAGATGCTCGGTTATATTGTGAGAAGTGTTGAATTTAAATCAAGGGAAGTAATGTTAAAACTTTACAATGCATTAGTAAGACCTCATCTAGAATACTGTGTACAGTTATTGTCACCTCGTTACAAAAAGGATATTGCTGCTCTAGAAAGAGTGAAAAGAAGAGCAACCAGAATTATCCCGGGTTTAAAAGGCATGTCGTATGCAGACAGGCTAAAAGAATTGAATCTATTCAGTCTTGAACAAAGACGACTACGTGGTGATCTGATTCAAGCATTCAAAATCCTAAAAGGTACTGACAATGTCGACCCAGGGGACTTTTTCAACCTGAAAAAAGAAACAAAGACCAAGGGTCACAAATGGAGATTAGATAAAGGGGCATTCAGAACAGAAAATAGGAGGCACTTTTTACACAGAGAATTGTGAGTGTCTGGAACCAACTCCACAGTAATGTAGTTGACGCTGACACCCTGGGATCCTTCAAGAAGCTGCTTGATGAGATTCTGGGATCAATAAGCTACTAACAACCAAACGAGCAAGATGGACTGAATGGCCTCCTCTCGTTTGTAAACTTTCTTATGTTCTTATGTTCTTATGTACAGTTAAAAATTGAGGTGGTTCAATCACGATATGGGAGTGTTTTAGCAGTTCAGGGACTGGAGACATTCATGTAATTGAAGAGTGAATGAATGCAGCCATGTATCAAAACATTCTACAAAGTACAATGATACCATCTGTAGTCTGATTGGTAGACAGTTTATCTTCCAACATGACAACGGCCCAAAGCATATGGCTAAGTCAACTCTGGAATTCTTGACGAAAACTAAGATAAACATTCTGGAATGGCCTTCACAATCACCAGACCTCAATTCAATAGAAATGCTTTGGACTGATCTGAAAAATCCTGTTGCCAAGCATTGTGTATCCAGTCTGTTTGAGCTGAAAGAAATATGCAAGACCCAGAAACATCTGATAGCTGTAATAAAAGCAAAAGGAGGACACACGAAAAACACTAAAGCAGGGGTGCCAATACTTTTGTCATGAATCAATACTTTAAATGAAATATGTATTTTGATCAAGATTATTTGTGAAATTACTAGAAATTGTGTATTTTGCTTTTTGTTTTATTAAAAAATTGATAAAGTTTACTTATATAACCTGTGTGACAAAGGCTGAGTTTCTTAATGTGTCAAACTGTGTCATGCTTTGTGTGGCTACAAATAACACCCTTGTAATTCAGAGATAAAAAAAAAACAAAAAAAAAACAGCTTGTTCATTTGATTTATTTATAGAAATTGCTTTAAGTGTTTTTCGTTCCTAGTATTTAAATCCAATACTGTCAGAATGTAACGATAATGTATAAACATATCTTCAAATAGTAATGTAATGCAGTTCAATGTTATAAAATATTCTGCTTTACTAAAATACTGTGTTTTGTATACAGGCGGTAGTTTTCCATGCCTGAGCGCCATCTGGTGCACACACTCCTGAACTGCACCCTGTAATAGTACTTTTTGTTTGGTGATTTTCTACCATTCCATTTGCATTAACAGAATGCATTCACTGGCATGTTGGTACAGATTGCAAATACTTTAAATAATGACTACTCAATACAGTTTGAGTGTTTTATTTATTCATGTCCTTTAAACTATCTGTTTTTACAGGCAAATATATAATCTTAGTTTTATATTAAAAAAAACAAACAAACAAACAAAAAAAAACCTTGAAGTAACTTCATAAAGCTGCATTTTTGCTATGCGATGACTTTTGGAGTCGTGTGTTTCCCAAAAATAAATCTTAGTAGACAGATACGTTTTTTTTTTTTTTTTTTTTACAACTGTATTTAATTCAGTGAAAAAAAGTACATTGACAGTATTTGGCATTTTAGTTGACAAATACTGTCTCCAGCACAATTGAGTCTCATTGCAAATTACATTACAACTAAATTAAGATTGTGCAATATTGTATAACCGTATGCATTGGATACTTCAATCGTTTTACACGCTTTACAAGATCGGAAAACATTTTACTGATAATATTAATGCATTTACTACTGTAGCGGAGCAGAATTGTGTCTCTGTTTACCTTCTATGTGTGTAATCGTGCCGAGGATGCAAGAATAGTCCTCACTGACACAGACACTTTAGAAATGTAATGCCCAGACAAGGTATCGACGACACGATACCTCCGGAACACTGTTCAAAGGACCCCAGTGTAACCCAAACCCAACTCGTAATAGACGTCATAATTATAGGCTACAGGCCGATCACATAAGGGTGATGAATTTAGGTACTAAAACTAAGTTTATTTCATAACAATAACCTAACCTTAAACCTAAGGTTCATGGGGTATTGGCTGTGGATCACCAATTAATTCTCACAATCTATGTTCAGTGTTCTCCCCCTCCCCCTCCCCCTCCCCTCCCCCTCCCTCTCCCACACCCACACCCACAACCACACCCACACTCCGTTTATGGTTTCGTGGTAGAGTGTTGAGGGTGAATAAACCACAACGTACGAATTGCGCACGCAGCACAACCTTAAGTGAGCTGTGTGAGCCTTCGTTCTGCAGCTGTATTACACTTGCCCCGTTCCTTTTGAATGCTCTACCGTTTTAATGCTTCTGTCCCGCTTCTCTGCAGTTATAAGGTACTTGCAGGGCCGTATCACCTGTTCACCACAGCACAAACGAGCAGGCGCTGAAATCCAAACACAGGCGTGCAGATACTGTAATTAACAGTGGCTGCTGACGCGTTTTTTTCTTTCAGCAGGCAACAGTAAAACGATATATTTTACTGCGCTGTACGAGATACAGCGCACGTGTCAGTAGCCCGGGCTTTTTAAGTCACTTGCTGATTTGATCAAACATTAATAGTCACAATACTACGTGCATCCTTACTTGAACTGACATCTTAAATAAACACAGTAACACTTCCCATCTGTTTACTGCTCCCGCAGCAGTTCTGCCAGTCTAGCGGCGCGTCTCACTCCTACCCCGGGGTTCCGAAACAAACCGCTTGCTTTGCATTTGTGGTTACTCTTCACTTCGTTTCTTTCCCCCCGTTCTCTTTATTTGCTTCTTGGCTGGTATGGGTTTTCTTTCAAAACGACAGGCTGCGTTGCAATCTCCTTGATACCGCCTCCAACCCTGTTTTCGGGCCGCCGATTTTCAACAGCAGAGTCTCACTTTGCACAGGCAGAGGCTGGTGATTAACAAGATAAAGTATACCGGGCAATCGCTCATTTATTACAGACATATATATTTATTAAAATAAAAATTGTAAAGGTGACACTGCCTGCATATCTCCTTAAACTTCTTTGAAGATTTTTACAACAATCTTTTGGATATTTCCCCTACGATAAATAAATGTACACATCTTCCAACCACTAACCAATACTCCACACTGCTGCCCTTGTGTTGATGAATGATGAATACGGTTCTTGTGTTGACCTTATTCATCATTACATTTCAATACAAAACCATTGCAATGGGACCGTTTTTAGCAGACAAGATTCAAAGATGGTGCAAAATATAAACTAGGCATGCACGCTGACTACAAAATGCGACTCTTCTTCTAATTACACTATTCTGAGACTCATTTCATCGGATAAATTCATCCTTGCGTGTTTTGTTCCATTTTGTGGTATTAGTGAATTTTGATCAAGAAAGAGGAAGGGGTAAGGTTTTTGGCAAAATGGTCAAAACAGAAACTTTTGAAATGATAATATTGTATATCATTTTGCTCCACAGGTATATCAATGCAGTTTTAGAGCAGTACCTAGAACTATAACCTTGAAAACCAGAGGCCAGAATGTGAAAGAAACGGATATTATTATTATTATTATTATTATTATTATTATTATTATTATTATTATTATTATTATTATTATTATTATTATTATGCTCATTTCTGTGATTTTTTTGCTGACTAGCTATTGTTTTACTGGTTTTTGTATGATAATCCTCACATTCATATCAATATTTAGAGCCATCTTGAGCCTTAATTGGCCAATTATTAATGAAAATATGGTCGAAAACCCTCAACTGGTAACCTTGCTAGAGTCGGCCACCAGGTGGCGGTATAGTCCGACAGGGGGCGCTGATGGCACTATATCAAAAAATGTTCAGCACCAAAAGTTCTTTAAGTGTGCAAAGTTTCACATTTGTATGAAAAATGCACAATCTTGCCATTTTTGTGTGTGTATCCCCTGGACTAATCTGGCATAACACCTGGCCGTCTGGGTGAAAACCAGGAATCCTAACCACTAGATCATATGGGATGCCACTAGCAAGATATTGTTTTTCACTAGGTATATACCAAAACGTACCCTAATTTATACAGGCCTATCAAATGTCAATGTTCTTTGTTCATACAATTTTATTCCTTTGTTTCTCAGTGTCTTAACATAACCCTCCAGGACAATTAATCACTTAACCCTCTAGGAGAATTAAAACACCTTGAAAAAGAATGCTGTTCTGGATGCCCATTGTAAGATAATATTTCATATATAAGATAATATTTCACTCTCTCTCTCTCTCTCTCTCTCTCTCTCTCTCTCTCTCTCTCTCTCTCTCTCTCTCTCGGTCCGTGTTTCACACTAACATCATTCATTGAGTCGCTTCATTAATTTGAATCGCTGTGTCCATGCATTCCTCTGAACGCTTCCTGTTTAGTCCTGTGTCTGACGCACGCAGGCTTCCGTCACAGAAAGAACAATCAAAATAAGCTATTCATGTTCTGTCCTACGCAGAAATCTGGACCTGTGTTGCGCCCCTGCCCAGGAATCATGGCATTACTTTGGGAATAATACCGATGGCAAGTCTATCAAAGGGTAGCCGGTGAGTGTAGCCGCTCAGTCAGGACATCTGTCTGTCACGATGCCGCGAGGTTCCGAGCTGACAGACTTACAACGTGGAATGGTCATAGAGGGGCACATTAGTGGGAAGTCCGTTCGTGATGTTGCTGCGCTAACCGGCATCCCAAAGTCCACTGTAGGAAATGTTGTGGCCAAATGGAAGTCAACGGGTTCTACAGAAGTCGCTTCCCGTTCTGGTCGACCTGCAAAAATTACAGCAAGAGGCAAGAGGACACTGAGACGGATAGTTACTGGCAACATGCAGGCTACTCTCATTGACGTAACAGAGGCATTTCAAGAATCTATGGGGACATCTGTTAGTGTGAATACAGTACGGAAGTGCATTCACGAACTTGGTTACCATAATCGAGCAGATGCACGCGGTACTTTGAGATACAGTGATAGCTCTGGGTAAGTTGATGTATTTGAAGAATATAGGACGATACACAATTGTCATTCCTCCATGCCAATGGTACCTACATTCTGACCTTTATCCCGATACTGTATGTGTTTGAGCAGTGAAATCTCACACATGTACCTTAAATACAGTTAGCATTAATGTTTTGGTACAGAAACAGTACTGTAACTGGGACTGTGTCTGTCGCATGCAAAACCCTCCTCTTCCATATTTAAAGTGTACTTAGCAAAACTAGTTGCATACTCTTAGCAAACAGGCAGTAAAAAGGATGAATACAAATTTACTTTAAAAATATTTTCTTTTTTTTTTAAAGAAATTTTGTGAAGAGGCACAGAGGAGATCCTAAGAAGCCAAGAGGCAAAATGTCCTCATATGCTTACTTTGTGCAGACCTGTAGAGCTGAGCACAAAAAGAAGCACCCTGAGGCATCAGTGAACTTTTCAGAGTTCTCCAAGAAATGCTCAGAGCGGTGGAAGGTAACACATAATTAGGATTGTCACTGAAACATATTTAATTATTCTGTGTGTTCTTGTTTTTCACATATTGCATAAAAAGGTATTGATTTGTTTGGTATGCTATAATAAAATAACAGCTTGCTTGGTTTGTGGGCAATCCTCACTTGTGTGATACAAGTTATTATCTCATATTGAGCCACGTGGTATCTGTTATATGTCTTCAATGTTTTGGCAACAAGGGAAAGACCTTGTGACAGCCTGGAGAGACAGCTGACAGGAGGAAAGAGACCCCATTGGGGCTGGTAAGGGTTAGCTACCCTTGTCGGCAGTATCCAGCTCTGTGTTTACAGGATGCTGGAGACACCCGCCCAAGGCTTCTAAGAAATTAAAGAGAAAAATACCCCTAGAGTCTGCGAGAGCGGGGGTGGAAGATGACTCAACGTTGGACAACACGGTTAACGACTTAGGAACGGAAACGGATATGAGTATGGAGAGTACTTCACAAAAGACTAGTTCAAGATCTGCAGTTAACAAAGACATGGAACTCCAGGTTTGTGTCTGCGGCTGGAGCAAGGCGACAACGGTCAGGGGTTTGAAGATTCATCAAGGGAGAATGAAATGCTTGAGGGAGAAGGGACAAGGGCCTCGCATTGATCAGTACTTCTTACGAAGTCAGTCAAGTCAGTCGAATGAAATCCAGCGACAGGAAGCAAACCACAGTTCGCAGGATATCAGCACCCCTGTCATAGATGTGAGGAGGACTTGCATGGACACAGTTAGCGATGAACCTAATGATCCTTGTGAACCCGGTCAGACAAACCAGCATAAGAGAGAAAAGAACCTCAACGGGCACAAGCCTGGAGTTAAATGGCCAAGAGCTTGTGAGAAAACTGCATGGGACACAGTAAACACAGATCTCTGCGTTGCATTGGAAAGATTAAGTGGAACAGTTGAAAAGAAGCTGGATAAATTTGGGGACATCATCTACGCATATGGAAGTGAGAGGTTTGGAGTTGAAAAAAGGAAGGAAAAAGTACAAACTATTCCTGGAAAGTCTAGACGGCAGCAGGAGATTGAACGCTTAGTTAGAGAAAGGAGACAGCTGAGGAACAAATGGAGAAGAGCAGAACAAAGTCAGAAGGAGGGACTCAATCTCTTACAAAGGGTCATAAAAGATAAGCTTGCAACATTGCGCAGAGCTGAGCGCCTACGGAAACGCTACAAAAAGAAGGAGCGTGCGAGAGCTAACTTTTATAAAGACCCATTCAAATTTGTAAAGAAGTTATTCACCAGTGAGAAGAATGGCACACTAAAAGCATCTAAGGTTGAGCTGGAGAGATATTTGGAGGAAACACATACAGATTCAAAAAGGCAGGAGCCTATGTCAATTCCATCAGACATCCCACCTATCAATCCACCAGAATACCAAATGGAGGACTGTGCACCTAAGTGGAAAGAAATAGAGCAAGCTGTGAAAAAAGCAAGGGCTTCATCATCTCCAGGGCCTAATGGAGTTCCGTACAGAGTGTACAAGAGTGCTTCAGGAGTTCTACGAATTCTGTGGAAATTGATGAAAGTGGCATGGGAAAAACAGGTTGTACCAAGAGCATGGCGCCGAGCAGGTGGAGTCTTTATACCTAAAGAAAAAGATTCTACAAGCATCAGTCAGTTTCGTCCCATTTCCCTATTAAACGTAGAAGGCAAGATTTTCTTCAGCATTATTGCTCAGAGATTGTCAGCTTACCTATTAAAGAACTGCTTCATTGACACTTCAATACAAAAAGCGGGCATTCCAGGTTTCCCAGGTTGCTTAGAACACATCAATGTGATCTGGCAACAAATTCAATCAGCTAAAAAGGAGAGGAAGGAGCTCCATGTGACATTCCTGGATTTGGCTAATGCATATGGTTCAGTGCCACATGAACTACTTTGGGCAGCATTTGATTTTTTCAGTGTACCGATGACAATAACAAATTTAGTGAAAGCCTATTTTGGAGATTTGCAATTCAGTTTTTCAACTTCAGAATTCAGCACTACATGGCAATGGCTAGAGGTTGGAATAATGGCAGGATGCACCATTTCTCCACTGGCTTTTACCATGGCAATGGAAGTAATCATTAGGGCATCAAAATGGGTAGTAGGAGGAGAGCGCTTGGCTTCTGGAATGCGACTACCACCAATTCGAGCATACATGGATGACATGACAACCATGACTACAACGGTAGCCTGCACTAATCGATTATTGGGCAAATTAACCAATAACATTGAATGGGCACAAATGCAATTCAAGCCCACTAAATCAAGGAGCATCTCTATAATTAAAGGCAAAGTAGTAGATAAAACATTCTTCATTAATGGTGAGGCAATACCAACAGTGTCTGAGAAGCCAGTGAAGAGTCTTGGGAGATGGTACGACGGGGATCTAAAGGACACAGTTCGTGTGGGAGAAGTTAGACAACAAGCAGTGGAAGGGTTGAAGAGCATAGACAGCTGCGCTCTACCAGGTAAACTAAAACTCTGGTGCTTTCAGTTTGGTCTACTGCCGAGGTTGCTGTGGCCACTGACTGTGTACGAGGTTTCTTTGACAACAGTAGAGAAGTTGGAAGCTTTAATCAGTTCATACATCAGGAAATGGTTGGGAGTTCCACGCTGCCTCAGCAGAGTGGGACTTTATGGTAAAGGAATACTGCAGCTACCAGTCTCTGCTCTAACCGAGGAGTTTAAGTGCGCCAAGGTCAGACTGGAAATGACTTTAGTAGAGTCACGCGATAAATGCGTAAGGGAGGCAGCACCTGTGTTGAAAACTGGAAGAAAGTGGGCGGCAAAGAAAGCTGTGGAAGATGCAAAGGCTGCCCTTCGAATTGGTGATATCATGGGGCAAGTTCAGCATGGAAGAGGGGGTCTTGGTTTCAGTTCAACTCCTCCTACATGGCACAAGGCGGCCCCAGCTCAAAGGAGGAAGCTGGTAGTCAACGAGGTGCAAAAGCAGGAGGAGAGGATGAGGTGTATAAAGGCCATTTCCCAGGCCAAGCAGGGAGAATGGATGAGATGGGAGAGTGTGGAACAACGCAAGATTGGCTGGAAAGACCTATGGTCAATGGAACAAAGCAGGATCAGTTTCCTCATCAGGTCAACATATGATGTTCTCCCATCACCACAGAACCTAAACCTCTGGGTAGGAGAGGATCCCTCATGTCCTTTGTGTTCATCACCTGCAACATTAAGGCACATTTTGACAGGATGTAAGGTGGCTCTTAGCCAAGGACGGTTTACTTGGCGCCATGACCAGGTGCTGCAATGTTTGGCCTTAGCATTGGAAGACAAGCGTAACATGACCAATAAGTTGTCACCTGTTCCATCAAAACATTACACACAAAAGACAACATTCCTCCGCCCAGGAGAGCAACCACCAAGAAAAGGTGTTAAAACCAATCCTCGCCCAGGACAACTGGAAGCTGCTAGAGACTGGAAAATGCTGGCAGATGTTGGTCAGCGGCTTATTTTTCCACCTGAGATTGCCACCACTAACCTTCGACCAGATATTGTCTTGTGGTCTGGATCAGCACGCCTTGTTCACCTGGTAGAGTTAACAGTGCCATGGGAGGATGCTGTAGATGAGGCGTATGAGAGGAAGAAACTGCGGTATGCTCAACTAGCCACTGAAGCGGAACAGCGAGGATGGAGAGTTCGGGTTTACCCAGTGGAAGTGGGTTGTCGAGGATTTGTGGCACACTCTACAACCCGGTTTCTCAGAGACGTCGGATTCAGTGGCCAAGAGTTGCGTCGCACAGTGAAGAACTTATCTGAAGCAGCAGAAAGGAGCAGCAACTGGCTGTGGTTGAGACGGAAAGATTCTGGCTGGGGACAGGTAAGTAAGCTGGGCTGAGTTGAGTGGGGGACGGAGGGGGGTGATGCTGGGACGCCAGAATCACCGTCGAGCCCTCTTGAGGTGTCGTGGGCTAGTCGACGAAACACTGAGGATGGAAGGTGCCCACTTGAAAACCCCAGAGATGTACCCTACTTAGCTCAATCCAGACGGTTGTCATGCTGATGCGCTGGGGAGGCCGCACTTTGGTTGATCCCCGGAGCCAGCATCGCAGCCGTTGTGTGTGCTGATGCGCCAGGGAGGCAAAATAAGCTGATCCCTGGAGCCAGCATTACACTTCAGCCATTAACACCAGACAGAAGGATATCTACATCATCATATGGAAGGAAACGTAAATGGATGGAGACACATATGGATCACATTAGTTTACTGTAAAGCTACGTCTTAGTTGGTGCTTATCTTGGCGAGAGCCGAGTTCAAATCAGCATGAAGTTTTAACATCTACTCTCGTGTAATGGAAATCTTTTTGTAGACCGTCTCTAGCAAGGAGAGAGAAAAGTTGGAAGTTCTTGCGAAGGCAGACAAGGTGCGTTATGAAACAGAGATGAAGTCATACAAACCTCTTAAAGAGGTAAAGAAGAAGAGGACAAAAGACCCCACTGCTCCAGAAAAACCTATGTAACTGTCTAATTGTTGGTTGTTGGTTTTAAAAATATCTTAGGTCAAATAATGTAATGTGCAGTCATTTCTTACTTGCCTGTTTTACAATATCAACACATTTTCAGTTAGATCACTTTAAACAAAGCGAAACCTACAGTACAATTCTTTCCCGCTCTCGTTTAGATCAGCTTTCTTCATCTTCTGCTCTGACCATCGTCCTAAAATTACAAGCGAGAACCCTGACTTGTCAATTTGTGCCGTTGCCAAGAAATTGTTAGAGATGTGGAACAGTACTAGTCCTGAAGAGAAGCAGCCTTACAAAGCGAAGGCAGCAGAGCTGAAGAAAAAATACAAAAAGGTACACAATTTTTTATTTGTATTTATTTTTATATATTCTTGGTTGAATGCGTGCAATTCCAAGAGAGCTTAGCTCAGTTTGGGCCTTGTTTTTTTTCTTTTTTTTTTTCTTGCCTGCTTATATTCATACTGTTAGATTTACAGTATATAGTTCATTGTATTTATATTATTTTGTTAACAAAGTAATTCCATACATCTTACCTGTCTTGTACTTCCATTATCCTCACAGGTTTCACACGTGCAGTATTTTAAAACATGTATTTTCTTTTCATTTTAAAACATGATACCTGGTACTACATGAACCGTTCCATGCCTTACTCTTAGAACATCTGTTATACTTGCACTACCTGGTTCATTTCACCTCAGCAGTATCTTCGGGGTCAAAGGACGTTACTGACTGAAAGCATGTCAGACAATAGAAGAAACAGTTGGTTGGCTATAATGACAGTAAAGTGAGTGAAAAGGAGTGAGGACAATTTAACCATCCAGGTGAAATGACCAAGGAAGTGCAACACTATGAAAACAAGATTTCTTTGACCAAGTGTAGTAACATATATCCTGTTTTAAAATAAAAATACATGGTTACTGTAACATAGGTTTCTATTAGGGAGCAATAAACAGCTGATAGGATTAACTGTGATATTTTTGTAGGATGTTGCTGCATACTCTACTAATGAGGAAGATGATGTTGACAAGGATGAAGATGACTACGTTGAGGATGGGGACAATTTTATAATGAGCAAGATAAAAATGATGAATAAACCGGAATAAAACATTCCTGTTTTATAAGGCATTTAAGCCCCTCCAAAGTACACAGTTCACTTCTTGTGTAATATGTTTCAATGTAAAAGCATGGTAAACCACAGACAAGTGTGGTAGACCAATCAGAAAACTGTAATAAAGGTAAAACACATTTCCAAACCAAATGTGAAGAAGCAGGAAACAGAGCACATTTAAAACGAAGAGCTACGAGATTGTTTTGTGTAAATGCTGTGATGAAAGTGTATTTGGAAATCCAGTTTCATGCGAAGGTGTACTTAGTGGTTATGCCTGTTGTTTTGTTTTTATTTCTATTCCTGATTCTTCTTTTGCAGCATCATAAGGAAACATGTATTTTTTGTTTACTTTGAATACTGTACTGTAAGAGAACACAATTTGCAGCTTTCTTGGATTTTTTAAAACTCATGTCTCTTTTTGATTTATACTGTCATTTATTTAGCACTAACTATAAGTTCTGCTTTCTTTATTTCTTACATTTTTTAACAAGGTAGAAGCTATAACTTTAATAACATTTAATTAACTAATTAGACTGTAGAAATATGGTTTGTAAAAGTTTGTATACGATTGTGTCATGTTTCTTATATCACATCTTTGTTGGCCTGACCCTGTGTGAACTTAGCCCTTGTGGTTATCACATTACTACAGTATTCAGAACTTTGCTGTTTTTGTACATTTTACATATTTATTATTATTATTTATTTCTTAGCAGACACCCTTATCCAGGGCGACTTACAATTGTTACAAGATATCACATTATACATATATCACATTATTTTACATACAGTTACCCATTTTTACAGTTGGGTTTTTACTGGAGCAATCTAGGTAAAGTACCTTGCTTAAGGGTACAACAGCAGTGTCCCCCACTGGGGATTGAACCCACAACCCTCCGGTCAAGAGTCCAGAGCCCTAACCACTACTCCACACTGCTTTGAGGCTTAATTATATTTGAGGCTGATAATAATTATTCTGAACATGACTTCCAGTAGCAACCACTAGGATGATGAAGCCATCGCACGATTGAAATGCCTAATTGAAAGAGTTGTGTTAAAAAGTGGTGCCCAAGTGATCAGTTACATCAACCTATATCAATTCAACCCTCTTATCTGATTATCACAGGCTAAAAAAATGCAGCTGTGACTTATCCCAGCGATAGAGGTTGATCAGTTCAGTTCCTTAGATGACTGTGGTCAAATCTTTTCCCAATTAATTTGCATTTGGTTTTGGTCTTCTAAGTTGTTCGGGGCCTCTTTCTCTTTCCTGCTCAATGGAATCACTTTTAACATATTGCCATGTTCAATTTTCCTGACCCCTTGATGTTCTGTATGCCACAACCCGCAGGACCAAATCTGTATGTAGAATACCATTAAAAAAACCTGGCTGCTCTGATGTGTTGTGACAGCAATGCTGGATGTAAATGCATGTTCCAGAAATAACCTGCCCACAGTCCCCTACTCAACACATGTGGCTTTAATTAAATCTCAGTCATAATCTGTTCCACTGAAATACTTTATACATGGGAAAACTGAGGCAGTGTTGACCAATTCAATTTAATTGAATGCAGCTTGTAGACAAAAATATTTCTAGTTACGTATACAATAAACAATGTATGGATAAATACCATGTTAAACACAATAATCAGTATAGTATGGTACAAACAGTCGAAGGCTTAGCTACACCTAATCACGAATTACGTTACATAAGTCAAACATGCCAAAAGGGCGAATGTTTTCAAATTGTATTCATTCCTGTTTCATGAGTAGGAATGTCTGTAACCACTATAAAACAATACAGCTGCGCCATTAGGCTGAGAGCCACACTTGAGATGTTTATGGGAAACTTTGTGTATTTCTCTTAGGACTCTGCACATAGAAGTGGGTGAACAGATAGCACCAGTAATGTGAAAATGACGATGACAGCTTTGCAATAAAACAAACTTTCTTAATTACAGAATTGGATGTAAAATAACTTCCTTAAGGGGGAGCTATAGCCTGGACCATCTTAGCAAAATAACCTCAGAAAACATTAAGAGGCCAGTCTGATGGTGGTTGGTAGTTTATATTTAAAAAACAGAAACGGAGTTGTTGTTAATGCAATTACTCGAAATCTGTTTTCAGTTGCTTTGACTATGAATTCGGGAGCCCTACGTCTGACCTGTGTGGACTTGCTCTCTGCTGCCCTCTCCTGTGTGCAGAATGGTTGTACATGATCTGCTTTAATACAACATTGAAGTGGAAAAAAAACATTCATAATTTAGTAATTTGTGAATCAAAATGAATAACTTTGTGTTTTGCACATTCTTTTTTCAATAGAGTAACGTAGATTATGGCCATAACAATAATAATGATAAAAACATGGCAATCCATCAAGATCTTTACATAAATATTATCACGCACGTACGTGTTAGTTTCTCGTACGTGCTTGATAGATTATTTATTTATTTATTTATTTATTTTCATCCGCTGTTCAGGGCTTCCATACTGGAGTATTTAAACCAAAATATTTCCACTGAGCAACAAAATACATACTAAGAGCGACCACAGGAGGGCGCTGTAGCATACAAGATTTGCTGTGAGCTTCCAGAAATCACCGGTTGTTTAATATGTAAATCCCCTGAAGAGTGTAATCAGTTTAATGAGGTTTTATCAATAATGAGATGGACATTGTGTGGCCCTTGCCCTTTCGTAAGTGCCTATCCGTGTATGTTACTGCAGTCTACCACAATATAATTGCAGAAACGTATCCACAAACACAAACAAATACCTTTGAAACAGAATTAACCTTGTGTCTGCAGAGTACATAATTCACTGCATAAAAACGCGAGACTGAAACCGTACTCCATTTTACAACTGTGTAATTATAACCTCCTTCTGCTGCAAGTTACCTAGTGACAAGCAGCTTTCGGGGAGGGGTTATTACATCGGTTCCCTTAAAATGGAATAAATTGAACAATAGGTCTATAGAAAGCAAAACTATGTAAAATAGCTGCCACCACTTACTGTTAGTGTAATAGCTCAGAAAGCAAATATAGACAAGGCAGTGATTTCAAAATTAACAAACCATAATTGTAATAAAATTACATTTAATACAAATGTTTATAATAATTATAACAATTATTGTATTTAGAAACTTAATCACACACAATACTATATATTAATGTAATGGTTTCTATATGTCGGTTCCAACCACACCGTCTCTTTCTCAAGAAATTACTACAGTACTACTTTTTGAGACATTAGTTTTTAAATTTAGGTCACTGAAATGTAGGCTTTTTGGTGACCGACTCAACCAGACTGAGGCAGCCTGCTCACCCACCCCGGCTTATGTCATTCTGAGCGTCTCTCTGCGGCCATGGTAACATCGCTGCTGTAACGGGCTGCAGCAGCTAGTGACAGAAACACGGGTATGTGTTGAGGTAAAACAGTTATTATTTACAATCTGTATAGAAATATTGGTAATATTCTACCGATATCATTGTGTATTCTGTAGCGTAATGGTAAATGTTAAAACTTGTACATAAGCGGTGATTAAATCTGCAGTCAAGCAGTCTAGTTTGTTTCTCTATGGCCTTGAAGGGTGTAAACCGCAGCAGTGGATTGTGGGAAATGTCGTTCTTTAAAAGTGTATGGCCTATTCATTTAAAAAGGAATAAGTGTAATGGAACTACAAATTCCATGATACACAATTTGCTAGTAAAATTGTTCGGCGATGGGGAGGTTTTGGAGATTCTTCAACCTGACAACGCAACGATATTGTTTATTTTGTTAGGTTTTGTTATGTTAATATGGTATTAAAAGAAAAAGAGAGAATACTTCTTCAACAATATTAATACCATATTCTGTTTCCCCCCCCCCCTTAAATTACAGTACACAGATTCAGCACGCCGGTAATTTTGTTTGGTTTGGAAGATGTTCTTCTGTGTTTATATCAATATAATATTAATTTATATTGGGCTGGGTTATTTATTTAAGAAACGGTTTGAAGTATTTAACTTGCGTTGGCAGAATGCAGTTTTTCAGATAGTATATTTAATATTGGAAAAAAAAAATTAAAACTAAGCTGATAAAACAGTCACCCTTTTTAGTTAACGGTTGCACACTGTATATTCTGTATATTGTGTAATAAACCAAACTACACGTTTATTGTGATTATCATACCAAGTTACCTTTTGATATATAATCTCAACGGAGGTTAAATAAATAAAAACATACATAAATAAATCATATTCTACATCATTACAATAAATACCAAATACCTGCGAGAAAGTGTCAATCACCCATTTATTTAAATATAATATTGTTAATTAAAAAAAAAAAAAAAAAGACACAAGTGCAGGTATTTCCCAGAACTAATTATTTGTCATATTCAAAGTTATATTGTTATCGTTTTGCTGTTGGGCATTTTATTAGCTAATTCATTATTTTACTGGAAAAACAAGTAAAACTAAGCTAATTCACTAGTTCAATTAACCAAGTCTTCAAAAAACAGTCCTATTTTGACAGATGTATTTTTTATGACTGTTAATAAATGGCTGGGGGGTCACAGGGAGACCTGCGCACTCCCTTGGGCTGGGTAGGGAAATTTTCTGAGCATAAGTCACTCCATCATGTCCTGAAGTTTCTAACGTAAGACACTGCTTTAGTTTTACTTCTGTTATTAAATCTGTCCATGAAATAATTTAGCAATCTGTAACTGGAAGAATGTAATTAGCTTTTACTCTGAAAACATATTTGATGTTTTGCGAGGCTAAATCGCAGAGTGCTTTTTATTTTGCGATAGAAGATGGACACACAGGAAAATTGTTTCTGTGATACAGGATTTCTATCTTATATTATAGCACTGATTAAACCTTTTATTGTTTTGATTTGTAGGCAGCACAATGAATTTAAGTGATATTTGTGACAATGCTAAAAAGGGCAGGGAGTATGCTCTTCTTGGGAACTATGATTCATCTATGGTCTACTACCAGGGGGTGATCCAGCAAATCCATAAGCACTGTCAGTCTCTTAGAGATCCAGCACTCAAGGTGAAATGGCAACAGGTATGTAGATCAAGTCACTATTCAGTCACATATTTATTTATTTATGTATTTAAACAGATACATGTGTGTGGCAAAGTGGTTGCTGATTACGAACAGGTGCAGAGGTGATGCAGTGCAGGAATAAACAGACGCAGATTGGTAATCCGGTATGGAAAAAATTGTAGTTTTATTTTTGTTTATAATCCAGGTCTGGTGACCAAATAATAAACTCTGGTTATACACAGCGATGCGTAAAACACAGAGAACAGTAACAGGGATTGCAGCCCTAAACAATAAACACGGTATCTCTCCCACAATATACAGCCACGGTCACCAGTCCTGGGTGTGTGCTGTAGTGCTCGTGGTGGGTGATACAGTTTAAAGAGTGACAAATAGTGCAGTGCTGTTCCGGGTTCAGTGCTGGCTCTTAGCGACAGCTCCGGAACGTGTCAGCCGTCTATAAACATACAAATAACAATTATAGACAAAACAAACAAACAAACACTCGTGATGCTCTTAATACACAGTGCACAGGTCCTTACGGGTCTATTTCCAAACCAAAACGAAGGAAAAGATTTACAATTCTCCGGCCCCTTTATGCGATCATGCATGCCCCTTGGTAAACGATTGCAGCTGTCTCTACTGTCTGCAGCTGCTACCTCGTTTACCTTCCAGGTCAATACGTTCCTGCAACGGAGTCTCGCCTTCTTCCAGACCGACCTACTTCCCGACCCAGGAAATGAACTGTCAGGCCAACCCGTCCAAAGCCTTTCCCTTTCACTACTTAGCGCCCTCACAGGTCGGGAGGGAGATTTACAACCAGAACTGATATTTCTGTCACAATGTGATATCTACAATGAGTTGGGCTCCCCAGTGGATTACACTCACTTAGTAAAAGCTGAGCCGTGTGGTTCCACAGAGCTGCAGTATGAAGGAATGTCCGTCGCAGCTAGTTTGCCTCGGTGTGCTTCCTTTTCTCCAGGGATAAGTAGATTGGTAACATGATGCTTATGTTTGGTGAGTGAAAAGATAAGACTGGCTTAACAGTCCTCCTGAACCTGCTTCTTGCATAGAAAAAAAAAAACGGGGTTAAAATAAACACAATCACGATCATGGCAGATGAAAATACATCGAGCACAATTAATATTCAAATCTGGACAAACATGCTAATTGGACAATTACTTTCTTGTCCTTCCAAAGCAAATATTTAACTGACTTTGTTTCTCTGACTGTGTTCATTTTAGGTGCGGCAAGAATTGGTAGAAGAGTATGAGCAGGTTAGAAGTATCATGGGGACTTTGGAAAGCTTCAAGACAGACAAGCCTGTAGACTTCCCACCACCACAGCCAGAAGAATCCCCCAAGGACCCTGCCGTCTGGCCTCCTCCTATTCCAGCTGAGCACAGGTAACTTTGACTGGACTATTTTGAGTCTACTACGCATAGAGACTAGAACACTATTGTAGTTTTACAAGGGGAAGTCTCATTCAAACCATACTGTATATTACCTGCATTGGACCTCCTGCATAGTTGCAGCGGTAAATAAGAATCTGTTTTGAGGCTTGACACCGGCTGAATTCATGAAAAGGGATCTACATTTTGATTAGTTAGTTTGGTCACAGTTCAAGAGTCCACACAGGTTTTATTTGTTATTGCAAAAAAAGCTATTTTGTTCATTTTAAATTCATCTAAAAATACCCAACGAGGCTTCGCCTTTAAAGTTGACTAACTACAATTTAAAGGAGACCAAGCGATTTCTAAGTGATGTTTTGACTTCTCTTTGTCCCTTCATCCTGATACTCTTTCAGTCTCTGATCAGTAGACCAAACAGAACTCCCGTATTATCAGATTATTAATCGACTGATTGGAAATTTGGCATTCGCATAACAAAGTCATTTTAATGAAAAACTTTGTTTGAAGAAAGGCTCAGCTCTAGAGAAAGACACACTTCCTAGCTTCCCTCCTTGTGGGATATTCAGCACTAATACTTGCTCTTCAATTGCTTCAGCCAGAATGGTCACATTTTTCACAAATCGAACTTGTGCTATTTAAAAATAATTGTTGCTTTTATTTTACAGCGTGCCAGAGTGCTTTTGGTTTGAGATTCATAAAAATGTTCTCTACTCTTGCTTGTCTACATTTAGAAAAGCATAGTGTATAGATCAATCCGTGACAAATCACCCATCAGGTTACACCCTACCATCTCCGAGTTACACCAAACTTGGTTCTTGGGGTTGTTTCGAGCAAGCATGCGCAAATTTACATGATCAGGTAAAGGATACAGTATTAAAGACTTGAAAACCTCTTCTTTTTACAAAGAGCTCCAAGCCAGCCAAAGCGTCCGAACAGAGAAGTGAAACCTGCAAGAAAAGAGTCTCCGCTCGTGCAGCACCGTGGTGGGCCTGTCGGTCGTGCTCAGCCCTTATTAAAAGCGGAGAAGCCCGGCAGTAAAGACAGTAAGGATTCAAGAACTAAAGCCAGGGATGACAAGGTAAATGGTGATTATAGTGTGTTTTTATCGTATTTCAAGCAGTGTTCTTACTATGCTGGTCAGTTCAGCATTTGAAATCAACAATTACTGCATGCATAAGAAATCAGTTTGAAAACAAATGCACAGAGTTCACATGCCTAACTTTATCAGGTTCAGAGGAATCAAAGCTTCTATGCACTTGAATGTGATTAAACCCTCAACTGGTTGATATGCAGAATATAAAGAGGATTTGGGAATTGATTCCTCAAACAGGTAGCTTGAATTGGTTCATTTGTAAACATAAGCAAGGCAAATGTTATTTGTAAAGCATGCCACAGAATTAAATGGCATGGAGGGTTTCTTTGTATTTTTAAAGATAAGAAATTTTATTTTGGATTATTTGTAGGGATTTGCAATCTTAGCGATGAGGGCAATAAAAGGGATAGAGTTAATTTTGCATTACAACAAAGATCGTGGGACTAAGTGGAATTAATATGATAGATTTAATTTTGAATTACAACAAAGATCGTGGGACTAAGTGGGATTAATATGATGGATTTAATTTTGCATTACAACAAAGATTGTGGGACTAAATGGGATTACTATGATAGATTTAATGTTGCATTACAATAAAGATTGTTGGACTAAGTGGGATTAATATGATGGATTTAGTACTTGACTCCTTCATAAAGCCTTCATATAGTTACATAGTTCCTCAAGGTGGCTAATTGGGAAATCTCAGTCCTTGTCTTCCCAGTAATGAAAATCCACTCCTGAATACCTTCCTCTGAAACTAACATTCAAATTGAGACAAACGGCTGCTATTCACCAAAGAACAAACCATTTAAAACACACTGTTTTGAAATAACTTTTTCAGTGGGCAAATAAACAAATTCTGTTTAATTCCAGGGAAAAAAGAATCCCCAGGATGCAGGAGGCGAGGGGGAGCTGCGGAGATTTGATGGCACCGGATATGACAAAGACCTAGTAGATGCACTTGAAAGAGACATTGTATCCCGAAACCCTAATGTTCATTGGTATGAGCAGATACTGTACCACTGGATTTGAACCTCTTAATAACTAGCATACTTGCAAACTCACTGTCATACTGTGCTCGTCTTTTAGAAAAAAAACATCAAACAAAAGTCTTGCACAATCACGGGAAATTAAATATTCTCAATATTTAGTGTTTTAGTTAAAGCTCATTTGGGTCTCCCGTGTGCAGTTTTGAAATAGCACATATTATAGCAAACATGTGTTTTATTTTTAAAATTGGTATCTGATTCCGTAATAGGTTAAAGAAAGCTCTCACTTTTCTTCCCTTATTTTCAGGTGTCTGTTTTTCACTTCATTGGTTAGGGCAATGCAGCAGTGTGGAGGGCAGCAGTGTGGAGTAGTGGTTAGGGCTCTGGACTCTTGACCGGAGGGTCGTGGGTTCAATCCCTGGTAGGAGACACTGCTGCTGTACCCTTGAGCAAGGTACTTTACCTAGATTGCTCCAGTAAAAACCCAACTGTATAAATGGGTAATTGTATGTAAAAATAATGTGATATCTTGTAACAATTGTAAGTCGCCCTGGATAAGGGCGTCTGCTAAGAAATAAATAAAAACTCCATTGTCTTCAGGGTCAAAGAATGTCAAGGGCTGCAGCATAGGTCAGTGATAAGGGGAAGCAGCTGATTGGTTAATAATAGGGGCCATTTTAATCACCCGGTGCAATGATCTAGGAAGGGCAGGACTACCTTTTAAAGAGAGGCATACATTTCTTTAACCTAGTGCGGGTAATCATTTCCTAAAACGGAAGTACATGTATGATAAAGGTGCTACTTTCCAAACTGTGAGACCTATGTAGAGAAAACAGGAAAGACTCATTAGCTATAACCACTTTATCTGTGTTCTTTTAGTTTTACCGATGTGGTTGACATTGCAGGCAGATAATAACCCTACAAGAGCCTTCGTGTGCCTGCTCCCTTATTTTCTCTTTCTGAAGCAGTCATTTCCATGGTAACACACCCTAACCTGAACATGTTTTTGTGATCCATTTAAAAGAGGGAAAAAACATATTTTGCTTTGGTTACTGGATGCATGCTTTTTCTCACTCTGACAGAACCATAAACAGGTAGAGGGCTATTTCCTAGTTGGAGTGTTGGTCACCATGGAAACTATTGTTCCTCATAAAGAGGAACCTAAGCACAAAGGTTAAAATGTTATTTCATGTTTGCAAAACAACAGGAGGTAAAACAAAACAGAAGTTTATAATCAAACTAAATATTAAGAAAACTGTCAGAAATGAATCCCCCAAAAGTTAAAACATCAAATTATAATTGATGGTGTTTAATAGCACTTTGACATCTAACCCTGCAAAGCAAGGTTGGGTTAGTCAGCACTGAAATGAGGGGCCTTCAGGTAAACTCTGATGCAGCAGGTGATGTTGCCAGTGATTCAGTAAGGGTCACACTTAACTATAGATCACAGCTCAACAAATGGCCCAGCAAGTTGCAGTAGGTGCCCTTAAACTGAGATTGTTTCATTACGAGATCCCATGGTATTCCTTCAAAGGGATGTTAACCCTAGTGCCATGGTAAAATCCCTGGCTATCTATCTACCGGTATCAAAAATGTATTCAGATAAACAGGCCTGGTGCCAAACATGGATCAGTAAATAATCTGAGTGAATGACTCTGCATAAGAAAACAGTGGAACCAGATTGTGATTCTAGTTCTAATTTCAGGCAAGATATAGCTGACCTGGATGATGCTAAGAAGTTGCTGAGAGAGGCAGTGGTGCTTCCCATGTGGATGCCTGACTTCTTCAAAGGCATCAGAAGGCCCTGGAAGGTACAGTATTTTTCATAGCTGGGCTTGACTAGTTCTTCAGGTTGTTTCAGAATTCCTGTCTTTTATCTTCATACAAAGCAATGTCCATGTAGAAGACTGATATGGTAGCTGGACTGGCCACACAGGCAAGTATCAAGTTCAGAGCTTCCACACAGTTTTATTGATAGTCTGGCACAAAGTAAACAACAAAACAAAGTAAAGTCGCCTCAAACAGCCTTTACAAAAAATATTAAAAAATGAGCTGCCCAGACCTGCGGAAAACACAAACAGCTGTGCTCTTACTTCCAATTAAACAAATTCACCTGACCAGATTCTCTACATGGATTTTTGATCCCATTAAGTCCTCCCTGTTCAAATAGCATATTTTTTTACAACATTAAAATGTGCAAGGCCTTTGCCCTGCCACAAAGATTTTTTTAGATATTTAATATGATTTTAATTTTTATTTAAGGCATTTTTGTTCTGATTTAAATCAACTATAAAACAAACAGCATTGTCTATGCAGTTTTCTGTCCCCAACCAGTTGTTTAGCTCAAGGAACTACAGTAGATATTACTTGAAAGGGATGTTTTCAGTGAATGGGGGGGAAATTAACCTAATGCATATAGGATTAGCCTATTGATCTGTGTAGTCAACTGCAGTGAAAAAAGGTATTCGAGAACCTGTCAAGCTGCATGTGTGAAACAGAGTTTGCTGTGTAGGGGTAATTGAGCAATTTGCTTCTTATTAGATTTATCTAGGCATGTAACTAAGGCTTGTGATAAAAGCCTTATGGATGAGAAGCAGTTTAAATAGAAGACAAAATGCATCCATTTAATCACTGTGGCACAGAAAATTGCAAAACAACTTAAAAGGTTTTAATGTATCAATTGTTACAAAGCCACGATGGGTTAAAATGTCAGGCTGGTAATTAATTACTGAAGAAAACTTGGCAGTTAATTGCAATTAGTGTGATGCTCCCTTTATCATAAGTTTTGGCATCTTGATTTAGAATTGCCCATGTAGTAAATACTTAAAAGGAAGTTTCTGTATAATACATTTTCATAAACTAGGTGGGCTCCAGTACTGTATTACAATATTTTGTACAGTAACCTTTTTGTCCACTAGATGGCGCTATTGCATTTGCAAGTTATGATGTCAAGTAGTGTGTAAAGCTAAGCCAATTAAACCCATTTTCCTGTCATTCCGACATTGTATGCATTGTTAGTATTGCTGTGTTGATAATAATTATGTTAGCCTATTTGCACTATCAAATTCCCAAGCTTCACTACCTAAATAATGCACCCTGGTGTTGAAACCATATGATTACCATTAATGCTAGTTTGTAAACCGTGAGGATCATACATTATAAGGTTGTGTGAATAGGGAGTAAATGACGCACTGTTATGTGTGCTGAAGATGGGATTGTAATCACAACCTAGGCGTGCAGTGATGTAATTAAGGACCAGGTTGGAAGCCAAACCCTACAAGTTCCAGTCAACTGCGCTAAAACAGAAGACTGCAGGCAGATACTGTACCTTGCCACTTACTGCTGGTCTAGTTCTGTGATATACTTTAATACTGCAATTTAATGTTAGTTTTGGAATCCATGGCCCAGACCTACCTTCCCTTTTTCCTTTGCGTAACAATAATTTTGTATATTTTTCTTTCTTTGACATCACTGAATAACTAGGACTCCAACATGATTATTAAAGATAAACAAGCTAATTATATTGCTTGAATAATAATATTTTGGTTTGAGCTAAGATTTCAGTCAAGTAACTGAAACATATGGACCAGGAATATGACCAGATTTCATTTCACCCAAGTCGTATTATTATTATTATTATTATTATTATTATTATTATTAGTAGTAGTAGTAGTAGTAGTATTTTTATTTTATTTTTTTACCTATCTAACAGGGCGTGTTGATGGTTGGACCTCCAGGAACAGGAAAGACAATGTTAGCTAAAGCTGTTGCCACAGAATGTGGAACAACCTTTTTCAATGTTTCGTCTTCAACTCTTACCTCCAAATACAGAGGAGAGTCTGAGAAACTAGTCCGGCTGCTGTTTGAGATGGTACGTGTAAACCTTGCATTGGCATGGCCTACAATTTTTTTTTTAATTTCCCCCATTTTATCATGGTCATTTTAATTCACAGTGAATAGCTTTTATCATGGTTCCCTGCGTTTAGTCCATGCTTTTACAATTCACTATGTTTGTATACGGCAGTAAAAGGCTATAAGAATTTACTTGCTTCAGTATCTGATTAATTCCCCGAAGATCTCATATCTATTCCATTTATACACTCTCATAATCTGATTCCATTATTGCTCCGTCAAGGATTAAGTGATTATTCTCAACCACTCCAAAAATAAAATGGAAAATGCCATTATTGTTTGTGTGCAACTTAGCTTACAGACAAAGTTCATCAGAAATTAAGGGTCTAGACTGTAAACAAAAATAGTGTAACTAAAAATGTACTTTTATGAGGACCTTGAATTTGTTTTGACATTTTGTCAAAAAGTTTAATCCCGTATAGTCTCTTGATGCATTGGAAACCGCTATATGTTAAAATCAATGTAATATTTGAGATAAATACAAAAGTATAAAGGTGACTATAAATCAAGTATATTTGTTTTAAACCTTCTTCCTCTCAACTCCTAGGCTAGGTTTTACGCACCAACCACAATTTTCATTGATGAAATCGACTCCATTTGTGGTCGCAGAGGCACGTCGGATGAACACGAAGCCAGTCGCAGAGTCAAATCAGAACTCCTTGTGCAGATGGATGGTAATCAATCTGAGATCCTGTGTCCAGTGTGGACTCATGTATATTCCCGTATACTCACTAACAGTAATGGTGCTGCAGCCTTACCTCTTGAAAATCGTATTTGTTTGTTATGCTTAAAAATACTTACCAAGGTTTACTACAAACTAAAGCTTCTTGACTCTTATAAGCATTAGCAGCATTATCTGCCCCTTCCCCTATCTTGTGTTGAAGATCTTTTCATTCTTTCTTAACACAATTTTGTAGATCCTCAAAAGTTCACACTGTTTCTTTAAGGTATCTAATCACTTCCTGTGAGGCACAGCAGATCTTACTGCAGTTAGACCATGTGAGTGAAATGATTTTCCACCAGTCTCTGTTCAATAGAAGATAGAACCTCTCGTATTGGGGCATGGTGTGAACATACCTGTAAAGTGTAGATATCCTATCAACTGAAGGCTGTTTGTTTTGTAGGTGTTGGAGGCGCATCAGATAACGATGACCCTTCAAAAATGGTAATGGTATTAGCAGCAACAAATTTCCCCTGGGACATCGATGAGGCATTGCGAAGGAGACTTGAAAAGCGGATATACATTCCTTTGCCTACAGGTTAGGGTCTCAATTCTATTGTACCTTTTATTCAAATGTAACTATTACTGTGTCAGTAATGTATGGATATGAACACCAGTCATCCTTTCAAAAATCTAATCTCAGTAGAAGCACAAACCAAAGGTCAATATTGGCCTGCAGCCACCTTGGATTCTCCCATTACAATGCGTTGTGTGCTTGAACGTTTCTTTCCTTTGCTAAAGATTTGTTCCTAGGTACAGCGATTAATGTATGTCTTTTCTTTTTTGTATCTGACAGCACAAGGCAGAGCAGAGTTGCTAAAGATAAATTTAAGAGAAGTTGATGTGGAAACAGATGTCGACCTTGCTGTTATAGCTGAACAGATTGAGGGTTATTCAGGGTCTGATATAACTAATGTGTGCAGGTTTGTATTACCATTGTAATTCTTTTACAGGCTTATTATTCCACTGCTGGGGATGCATATGTACACACGTTAGCGGCTTATATGTCAAAAGGGTACAAAACTACGAGGCCACCTGCAGCTGTCTCACTAAGTTAGTAGTTGGCAGGAGTAGGAAAAGCAACAACCATTTCATTTAGTTTAAATGTTAGCTTTTGGGATCTAGTAATGGAGTTCAGAGTCATAATGTGTGTACAATATATTGTAGCCTGAAACTACATAATTTATTCAGCATCTTCATCTCTGGTAGATGACCATTATAGCATAATTCAATCCGCTTACATTACTGTAGATCTTGCTAACACAATGCCACACTAGTTCATTGATTGCCTTGCAGTAGGATATTTATATATAGTTCCCTGCATTGTGATTAGCTGAGCTAGAGAGATATAATCCCTAGTATATGCCCTTAGAATGTTTGTAACCGCATCACAAAAACAAATCAAACAAACACGTAGGGGTAATTTGATAGGGTAGAGTGCCCTGACGATCCAAACTGCCCCATCAAGTCACTGGAGAAATATATATTGAAATGTCCGATGAGTCCACCAGCTTTCTATCTTTATACACGAACCGGACTAAATCCAACCAATGTGAATGATACAAATATCTAGTATACTTGCAGGCTATACTCCAATGTGTTGTAACATTGAAGTATAAAAGCAGTAAGACTCTCCTCGGGCATTGCCAGGCATTTTGGAGCATTTGGGTAATGAGGTCCGGGACAACGTTGAGGTCCATAATGCCTGGTAATGCACTCTTTGTCAGCTCTTATTGCTTGCTTACATATATATTGGCAGACTAGGGGGGGGAGGAAAGAAAAATGTAGTCTGGGTGGAGCTAAAGGACTACATCCCCCAGAATGCCACTGGAGAGAGCCAGATTGAGGTACACCTGGTGCTAATAGTTAATAGTTACCGCTCCTTCTTTTGGGTAAGGAAATGTAAGAACTAAATACCTATATATATATATATATATATATATGATTTTCAATACCTTTTGTGTCTCAGGGATGCATCCATGATGGCGATGCGGCGTCGGATTCAGGGCCTGACTCCAGAGGAAATTCGAGCGCTGTCAAAGGATGAGCTGCAGATGCCTGTGACTATGGAAGACTTTGAATTAGCACTAAAGAAAATCTCCAAGTCCGTCTCTGCGGCTGATCTGGAGAAGTATGAATTATGGATGACTGAGTTTGGCTCGGTTTAGCTTGACTGTGAAATGACAATGCTTCTATCAGCAGTGAAGGGACTATTTTATTTTTATTTATGTGTTCCATAACAACAAAACAGATTCAAGATTGCTGTATCATTTTAGAAAAGAACTTTATTTGAAAGGGAAGGCTGACCAGGACCTCACACATTCAGATTCACCTCATGTTGCTTAATGTTACCATTAAAAACTGTTTCCTGGAAGAAGAAAAAAAGATGTGGGTTATTGGGACTTCCTCCTCTTCAATGTAACTTATTTTAAACAAAGGCATTGTTTTAACAGTAAAATCATATACTGTACATTCTGACAAAGGGTTTGTAACACACACTGATTGGTTCCTGAAATTCCTTTACATCACTGACCCCATATTTAATATATGAACCATTTTTGTACCACAGTACTAAACTCAACCTAAAATGCCCCCTATTACATGTGAATCTACTGGGTCTAATCACAGGGAAGATACATCTAAATATTTTTGTGTCAATAAAGGCCCTACAGATGCTATTGATCAGTATGAGAAATTAGGAATACAAGTGATTCTGTGTTTTTATTATACCATATATTTTAACCACAAGCCTCTTGCGTTATTTAAAAGCTAACATGTATGTGAATAAAAGCATCTGACCTTGACAGTAAGTCTTATGTGATTTTATTGAAACATTGAATTGCTAGACAGAATATTGACATACTGAATATTGACAATATTGACTTTGAATAACATCTGAATATCTGATTAAGTGAATGTTCTACTTATACAGCAATTGAAACAATATATATCTTAATATGTGTATGTATTACATTTATGTGTGTCACTGTGTGCATTGGACCTTGTCAGAGATTAGGGGAATACTGTAGTGTTTGCTTGACATGAATCTGAATCACAAGCTTTTTTTGTTGTGCCTATAAATATATTTAATATTTAGTAAAAACTGTTTACTCAAAGTGATTGTAGCTAACAAACTAGTTCCAGAAATATTTCCCACAATGCACATCCATTGTCTTGCACTTCCTAGGTCGTGCACTTGGTGACATGCCATAAGGTACTTTGACTCCATATACTGAACACTGCTGGGGTGAAATGAGCTGGGGACTAAAGCAGTAACAGGCTTCTTGTAATGCAATTCAAGAAAATGGAGAGCTTTCTTTATCTGTAGTACCTAATGTGTGTTTATAAATGCATGTGTGCTACTATAGCATGTTTCTTTCACAATATTTGAGACCCAAGTCGGAAATGGTTGTGGAGACATGTAGGATTTATGGAATAATTTTGTCTGCTACCATCACTTTAAACAAACTGTATGTCATGCATATCTTTGAACAACCAGGGACAATTATCTTGATGTTAATTTCATGTCAGATCAAAACCATGGGTGTTCTTAGCTTTTATTAAAAATAAATAAATAAACAGAGGATGCTATAAGTTTCTCCAGTTTCATTAGACATCAAGAGTCTTTAAAGATAAGAAAGAACGCATGTTGGGGATGAAAAGACGAAACAGAGTACTGGTATGAAAATTATTGCATTCATATGAGTAAGGGCTGTATGACATTGAAGCTGACATTGTCTTACTTTGGGAATAGCTCTAAAGGAGGGAGCTGCTGTGGATGGAAGCTGTTACTTATGTATCAGTAAAGAGCAGTAAGTGGCTGTTTCTAGTCTGAGCAGCTTTTAATGAGGTCTAACAAACAAGATTGCATTCAAAACCGTCTAGCCTTTATGTATTGATCTCAAAGAGAGCTGCCTTTCCTGTGGGAAATTTATAAGGCAGACTAATTTATAATCACTTTGAAATGAGCCCATTTGAGTAAAACCAATCACAGAGTGGTTTTATCTAGTTAAAATACAACAATAGTACAAATAAAGAATATGGTTAGCATGACATGGTTTTACTAAGCAAAATACAGTTTACATATCCTTAGTTTTTATTTCCATCATACGCATTTATAACCTTCTCTCCACTGGTAGGTTGCATTAGTGGGCCTTCTCTTGTTTCAAATATAAAGGACAAGCATACATAGGACTGACTGTATATCATTTTCCTGATTGTATGAGGTATGCTAAAGCTGTAAAAATACTTGGGAAAGGTACAGTATATCTGTGGGAAACAAAACAAATAACAATATTATACTATACCAATTCTTCATGATAAGGGAAAGTGCATAGCAAATATTGTCTTCACAAAGCATCTAGTGAGGTAAAAGATGACAAACTCTCCATGTTTATGTTAGCTAAAGTATATTCTATCAGCAACACCTGTCTTTAGGGTTTCCTCACAGTGGAATGTGTGTAGCAACATTCTCTTGTCTGGCGCTGTGTTCTTGTAATAGAGGAAGCCATTTCACTTCTATTGTAATTGAACAGGTTGATTCTGAGAAAGCTTTTTAATAAGAGCAGGGTTAGCAGCACAGTGAAGGCGAGAAGAAACACTGCATACAAATTGGATATAATTAATCAGAAACCATAGCAACCCAAGAATAACTGAAGCAGCCTTATCTAACAAGTAAATACCTTCAATGAAACAATATATTTCATTTTTTTTTCTAGAATGTGGATACATACATTATTAACCAAAGATTCATAAAAAGCTGTTGAGACAATACATAAACTTTTTGTAGCCCTGCACAGTTAGAAATATTTAATACTTTTTTTAAGTTTAATAACCACAGCTTAAAAAAAAAAAAAAAAAAAAAAAGACTCTCACATCATGACATTGTCAGTTTTTGTGGTGTTATTGTTGATCTGGAACCTGTGTGGTCCAGTGGTTAAAGTGTTGTTGTTGTTGATCTGCAGGCTGTGTGGTCCCGTGGTTAAAGAAATGGGCTTGTAACCAGGAGGTCCCTGGTTCAAATCCCACCTCAGCCACTCACCCTGAACAAGTCACTTAACCTCCTTGTGCTCCGTTTTTCGGGTGAGACATTGTTGTAAGTGACTCCGCAGCTGATGCATAGTTTCTGTAAGTCGCCTTGGATAAAGCCATCTGCTAAATAAACAAATAATAATAATACACTCAGATTCTATGCGGCACAAAAAGATAGGGATCCTATTATCTGTAACACATGAAGTGAACCTAGGATAAATCACTAAAAATGATTAGAGACTCATGAGAATGTGGTTATGCTAGTTGGGTAATAATCTTTAAGTCTTTATATTACACCTTCAAGTTCCAGTCTCTTGAAAGAGCCTCACTTGTCTTGTACCTCATGCATCTATATTAATTGCTCATGTCAATAGCAGCCCTTTTTACTTTTTGAGAAGACTCTTTCTCTTGCACAGACTGTTTGTAACAGATGTGGTTGTCCTTGAAAGTGCTGCCAATAGCTGCTGAGATGTCTGTAAACAAAGCTCATATGAATGGCAGCCTATAACAGATGCACTTGATTAAAATGTCTGGCAGTCTGGCCCAAATTCCACCCAAAATGCAAACAATACTGAAAACTTCTGTGTGAAAATCAACCTGCTTCAAAGGTTTATTAATCTATATTAATCTTAGTGGTTATGCTTCCAGAGCAATTTAAACAACATTACTGTCCCAAAACTTCTAATGATATACCTTTCAATGGCAATGCATATCTATTGCCATTATGCCAAAATAAAAATAAACAATTCAGTAATGTGTGATATGTACTGACACCCTTTAATTGTATCTTTATTAACATGTTGTTTTTACAGATTCGCAACAACCTGTCTTTTTCCACTTTTATGAACAGATCAGTTGCAGAGTCTCAATTCTTGAAGTCTTTTTTCACCAACCTCTTTTCAGTAAACTCTTCAACATCCAACATTAAGGTATCACTGTATATAATATAACTCACAAAGCCTTAACTCATGAGTTATTTAAACAATGTTTTACATTTTTGTTTTGATCAATGAAATAACATTTTGATGATTCTAAAACATTTATAGTGTTGTTGATTTATCAAATTCATGTGGGTTTATGATATTCCATCAATACAGACTTTAAGCATCCTTTAAATAAAACATGTTTTAATTACAATTTTCTTAAAGCTTTATTAACAGTTTTCCTCCCCACCCAGTTGCTGAGAATCTTTCTTTTTCACTTATTTTTTTAAGATATGCAAATATTTCTGGTACCTTTGCTGTAGATCACATGGTTTATTCAGTATTGGAGTGAGTTTTAAGAACAATGCAAAAGTAATTTAGGTACCAGGTTACAGCAAGGCATTCTCATCTATAGATCACTGCATATAATTGAAGTTTAAAATACAATCAAATAATCAAAAGGTCTTCAACAGTAGAAAAGGAAGACCAGTGTTAATAAAATAGATTTTAAAACCTTAGTTACCACTCCATTAAAGGACCTGTATTACAGGTCAAGTACTCATCATAAGAATTCATACAGTATATATAAGTTAAACAATTAAGATAATTTGTCTTGAAAAAAGGCCATAACAATCTATTATAAGAGGCATTGTTTTATTAACAAGTAATACATTCCCTAGTAATGCAGTTATCTGGTACACCATTTCATTTATACTACAGCGTTCTATCAGGCTCCAGACAGAGCCCTATTGTACAACATCAATGTGTTTTTTTAAAAATTTTTTATCAGAGACATTTAATAGGCCCAACCCTGGTTTGTGAAGAACGCAAGTATGTTTTAAAGTGGTCCCCAGACTTGGTGGCCTATTGCTGTCCTCGATTAGCATTTCTTTTGTTTTATACAAAATGTTTAATCTTTATAATCTTCACAGTTTTCCTGAAAAGTCCTACAAAAGTACTTTCAATTTATTTCTCTGTTAACCTTACTAAAGAAGGGGTGCTGAAGCCTGGGGAGAGTATTCCTTCTTTCATTGCAGTTTTAAATAACCTCTTTATATTTCTTTGTGCATTGAGCCCCAGCTGCCTCTTAGCAACAGAGCAGGAATGCTCAGCTCTCCCTATGAAATGAAGGAAGTGCTCTTCAGCAGGAAGCTGGGCGCAGAGCAAGGCCTGTGCGGGTTCTTTTTCAGCCGGGACTTCTGAGTCAGAGGTGAAGCATAACAGTCCAAAATATCCCAGCTGGAATCGGACCGTGTTTTAATCCAATGTATCATATGTATGGGAGGCTTCTTTAAGAAGTCCTTCAACAGGAATGTTCCGGATATCTTGTAGCACACCTCACCTGGGATTCTTTGCCCATCTATGAAAACAGTACATTAACCCCTTCAACACTGAATATATTTCAGAAAATGATAATAGTTACTTCACTCAGCCTCACTCTAAATACTGCTGGTTTCACAGTTCACGGTTAGCACGGAATACTTTACCTCAGAAAACATTAGGTCGTCTTAGATAAGTGCCAATTGGGTTTTGTGAAACCAGACAATTCTTTTTTTTTTAAATGACTATAACAAATCTGAAATGTGAATATTTTTGGAAGACGGTCTGTGTCTTTTAGAACAATTTTTTTTAAAACAAAATAATAATGATTTTGCTTTTTTGTTTTGATTTATTTTTTTCCAGAAAGAAATCTGTAAATAAATGTAAATGTAGGTTATGCATGGCAAAGTTAAAAAAAAAAAAAAACAATACAAATTTTCCTTTGGGCAATACCACTGCTTTTGATTCTGTTCAGCGTTGTCAAGGACTGGAACAGCTTGTTCTAATTTTATATATTCATTGTTGACAATTTTATTCAAATCGTTTTTTAATGACAGTTCTTTGCCACTGGTGACTGAGACCAATAGCAATGTCATACCAATGCTTCTCCAGATCTCTAAATGTGCTGTGAATCAATGCAACTGCAAACCATTGTGTTATGCCATTGAGTGCCCTCTTTACAAACGTTTTATTCGAAGGCGTTTGGTGGGTCTTTTTTTTCACACCGTTTCTTTCCTTACACTTCCAAAAATGTCATGTGACACACTATTAATGAATACCCATCTGAGGAATTGTAAACCTCCAGGGTTAAAATCACTCTTTGCTGCTAGGGTAGAGTGCAGGAAAATATTTAAATAGACCATTGGCAGCTTCAATTAACAGGGGATTGCAAAGAAAATGGCTTTGGCTCAAGCAAAAAAAAAAAAGCTTGTCGTTTGAGTGTTTTTTTTTTTCCTTAAGACACATTAAACCTTTTTTTCTCAGTGACTAAGCAACCAGATCTTACACATTTTAATGAGGCTTATCCTGAGGGCATTTATTAAATAAAGTGTTTTTTAATGCAAACCCTTTTTGTCTGAGCAAAGTCTACAACACACCAAAATCAAATGGCCCAACTGATACATTTCACACGTCTGTTGGCAATACTTCAGTATCTTCAAAAAACTGAAAACTGTTTTCTCCAAGGTTTTTTTTCTATTTTGCTTATTCAAAAGAAAAAAAATGAATGGGTACTTTTTTACATTAGTACTACATGCATACACAACATTTTATGCTTCAGGGCTAATGGCATTGCTGTGGCGTGTTACAAGGTAATAATGGAGCTCCCAAGTCAATACATCCTCAGAGGTCAAGTTCCATTATTCCCAAGGAACATGCCAAACCAATGCCATTATGACTATTTGTGGCGGAGTGTCCCGCCCCTTTGTTTATTATTTATTTATATTATGATTTATATGTTTGTATGACGGCGAAAGCCAATATTATTTGTTATTTTGTGTATATATTTTAAAAACCTTGTGAGGATGCATGACTGATCAGCTACTGATTATTTAACTAGCTGACAGTCACACATCCTTATTAAACTTGTGCAGACTATGGCTGAGGTGTAATAAGATAATTAATTAACAGCTAGTTAACCCCTCGGCTAGAATATAAAAGCCTGCAGCTTTCTGCGCTCAGAAAAGGGTGTTTGAGAGTGGAGAATGAGTGAGGAGTTAGGAGGTAAAATTATTAAAATAGAGTTAACAATTGCTAGACGTGCTGGCTAAAAACCCTAAAAACCAGCACGATACTTGTTTATTTCTGTTTGTTTGGCCAACTGGCCTTTTTTGTTTTGTAGTGTTTTGTTTTGTTTAAACTGTTTGTTTTGTTATTTAATAAAACACTGAGCGTCGTTGCGCTTCAGTTTTGTCCCGCCATTGCTTGTTTTGGTTTTGTGTTCCTGGTCTGTGACGTCACCACACCTGCACACGGCAACCATTCTGTTCACACTATTCTACATTTTTTTAAAGTTATTTATTTATTTACCATTGTTTGTCTGAAATAATCCATGAGAGCAGGGCTTGAGCATCCCAGTGAAGCATTTCATCAGTAAGCAGTAGTTGCAGAACAGGTGTTAATTAGTCATCTTCTCAGCTGTTTAATAACAGAACAGTTGACATCTATAGAAAGCAATGGGAAAAAATTGGCAAGTTGTCCAGTTGTTGTTTAATGATGGACAACAACAGAGTTCCATTAATTCTTCAAGCACTGCTTTCCACTGTTAACACCCTATTAACAAAAATAGAAATCGTTGAGCACATGGTCTCTGCTTTAATAGAGAATAATGACTTTAAATGAGTGTAAGTGGAATTGTATTACTCTAGGTGCATTAACTTCTTTTGTGGAATAACAAGCGAGTCAGTAGAATTAACAGGGTGGTTTCTGCTGGTTGCAGTGATGACTTACCAAATCATTTATCAATGAATTGTTTGACTATGTTCCTAATGAAGTGTACATGGAAACAACTTATCTGACAGAAACTAGCTGGGTGCTTGTATGTAGCAAGGCAGAAGAGCCCTGTATATAAATATGGGGCAGGGCAAAGCCCTGTAAAAAAAAAAAAAGGTATTGTTTTGGTTTGTTTAAAAATTGTAAACTTGGTTGCTTTTCTGCAGGAGAATCCGCCTCTAACCTACATGTCATCAGCAAGCACATAAAGGCTCTGTGTGTTATTCTCTCATGTCACTTCTTTTGTTTCGGCCACTCAGCAAAAGCGCTGGGCGGCCGAAACGGGAGTTGACTGCTTAGATCCTGGAGGAATGGCTGCCCTCAGCCGCGGATTCCCTGAGGTTTCCCCCTAAAAATGTTAAATATGTGAGTAGGTTTTTTTTCCTTACCTGAGTGCTGAGTGGTTCGTATTAAGTTATGCGGGGTGCGTGGTCGGGCTGGAGAGGCTGGGCTCTTGCCCCTGGTGCAGTCATTGGCAGCCTTGTCTTTTGCAGGTAGCCTTTGCACACCCACGGACAAGGCCTCCGGCCAAATTTATTATTCACTCGGGCCCTGAGCGCCCATCACAGCAAAAAGGCCCTGAGCGTCCATCACAGTTCATTAAACCATCTACAATTGCAATCAATAAATCTCATCCATGGCGGATTCTCCGTGCTAAATGTATGGTTTTGAAAATAAATGTGTTATTGTGGGTTATTTGGTCAAATCTGACCTAATCCTTAATTAATGTTAGTACATAACCCTCAGCCTCCTCAATGCAATGGCACTTTATAGAAAATAAATGTGATATGTATAAGCTTTGAATGTGTCTATGATAATAGATTTGAAGAGCTGATACAGTTTATTAGATGAATTTATCATGATAACAAGCAAGCCTCTGTAGTCTACTCCTGCCACAGATTTAATTCCACTCTGGGATGAATTTGTTATGCACTATAATTCACAACCAGTTCTAATCCCAGTTGTTGGTACCCATATATTTCTACATTTTTATGACACACTATTTCTCCAGTATTGAAAATATTTTTCTCTGTATTGTTAACTGGCTTTGAGCTTGTTTTCAGACCCTTTGTTGTGTGGTCTGTGCTTCCTGATTCATGAAAATCACGTGACACTGTTACCTTTTAACTCTGTTGGCCCAACCTTTATAAAAGTTTCCCATTGTTAAAACACAGCATATATTGTAATAATGCACAGAGGAACCATGATTAAGAATAGTTAATAATTGTAAAGCCAAAAGAGGTATACATAGATATGTAAAACATATTAAAAAACATTACAAACCGTGGTAAAATATGGATACCTCTTTTTGGTGTAATGTATAAGTGGGCAAAATCAGCATTGTGGGGTGGGTGCACAGTAACTGTGTGCGCTCGTGTGATTTCCATTACACGAGAGTAGATGTTAAAACTTCATGCTGATTTGAACTCGGCTCTCGCCAAGATAAGCACCAACTAAGACGTAGCTTTACAGTAAACTAATGTGATCCATATGTGTCTCCATCCATTTACGTTTCCTTCCATATGATGTATTGTAGATATCCTTCTGTCTGGTGTTAATGGCTGAAGTGTAATGCTGGCTCCAGGGATCAGCTTATTTTGCCTCCCTGGCGCATCAGCACACACAACGGCTGCGATGCTGGCTCCGGGGATCAACCAAAGTGCGGCCTCCCCAGCGCATCAGCATGACAACCGTCTGGATTGAGCTAAGTAGGGTACATCTCTGGGGTTTTCAAGTGGGCACCTTCCATCCTCAGTGTTTCGTCGACTAGCCCACGACACCTCAAGAGGGCTCGACGGTGATTCTGGCGTCCCAGCATCACCCCCCTCCGTCCCCCACTCAACTCAGCCCAGCTTACTTACCTGTCCCCAGCCAGAATCTTTCCGTCTCAACCACAGCCAGTTGCTGCTCCTCTCTGCTGCTTCAGATAAGTTCTTCACTGTGCGACGCAACTCTTGGCCACTGAATCCGACGTCTCTGAGAAACCGGGTTGTAGAGTGTGCCACAAATCCTCGACAACCCACTTCCACTGGGTAAACCCGAACTCTCCATCCTCGCTGTTCCGCTTCAGTGGCTAGTTGAGCATACCGCAGTTTCTTCCTCTCATACGCCTCATCTACAGCATCCTCGTGTGAAGGGTAAAGCTTTAAAGGTAATTTCATTTATTTTTTCATCATTCCCTTTTTGTGATTTTTTTCCACCTGGCATCATCTGTGCTTAAGGAATATTGACAGCTTGAAAAATCACCCTCCCAACCTGTGAGGGCGCTAAGCAGTGAGAACAGAGTTCCTTGGATAGGCTGGCCTTACAGTTCTTTCCCAGAGTTCAAGGGAAGTCGGCCAGGAAGGGGGCGAGACTCCGTTGCAATAACGCATTGACCCGGAAGGGAAACGACATGGCAGCCGCAGATTGGAGAGATGGTTGCACTCATTTACCAAGGGGTCATGTGTGACAGAGAATCATAATTTGTTTCTTCGCTTTGGTTTAATGTGAGTAGAACCGAGAAGGACAGTGAAAGTAATACAGAAACTGAAATTGTGAGTGTTGTGTTTTGTTTGTTTGTAATTGTCTTGTCTTGTACGTTACTAGACAGCTAAAACAGTTCCGGAGCTGTCGCCAAGGGCCAGCACTAAACCGGACAACACTGCACCATTGTCACAAATATAAAGTTGTATCACCCACCACAGGCACTGCTGCACTCACCCAGGACTTGTGACCGTGTTTGTATTATTGTGGGGCGGATATCGTTTATTATTTGGGACTGTTCTTGTTATATACCCTGTGCTGTACACGTTGTTGTGTTTTGCCGGGGAATTATTGTTTGGTCGCCAGACCTGAAATCTCCAAATAAAACATTTCCAAACCGGATTACAATTATCTTTGTCTGTTTCTTCAACGCACTTCATCACTCCTGCACCTGCTCCCACTCAGCCACACAGCTCCTTTAAGTACTTCCTGATTTACATAATGCAGTGACCTTTGAACTCTGCTGGCCCCACCTTCTTCTCACTATTCCTATAATGTCAGAAAAGCTGAATGGTTGCTACATTTCTTTAAAATCAGGAGGCAGGAGCTAGGATTCCACAGGTTCAATGCTGTGTTTAAACCACATTTTTAAAATGGAAAAACAAACGGATTTTATTATTTTACTCTGTTAATTATTCAAGATGATATTTTTTCAAGATTACATTGCTCCTTCTTTATTTCGCTAACTGACTGACATATCAAAAATGGTGTAATGTTAAAAACAGTGAATTAGTGAAGAGCTTTTATAGAGTGAAGTATAGAACATGACAATTCACTGTCCACAAGGCCTAACCCTGAATTATTGAACTGTGAAATGACGAGGGCACTCTGTTTTTACTAGATAAGTCAATTCCACCCAATGGGTCCTTTTCACAAATATTTAACACATGGGTTAAAGTATGTTTCATCTCATGAGGTAAAGCTTTGTGAATATCGGCTTTGGGCCCTCACTTTTCCACTGCGCTGTTATGATAAGTCATAATTTTATTTTATTTAGTAAGGTCAAACAATTTTGCAATAGTCAGAAATTTTACAAAATAATAATAATAATAATAATAATAATAATAATAATAATAATAATAATAATAATAATAATAATAATACATTCATATTTTCCTTTTACTGTTTTTAATTACACCCTCCCCTCCATTCCTTTTTCAAAACTGCTTATTATAGGGAATATGGAAAATACAGCCTATGTATTCTACATGTACCTATGTGCTTTCATGAGCTTATTATACACGTCATGTCCTGTAAAAGGCAAACACAACAAAACACAATTATGAGCATTACTGGTTAATATAATTTCAGGTGACAATACTAGCATCACGCATTACCCAGTCTTACTACAGCAGACGATGCAATACACTGAGAAAGATCACATTGTGGTGAAATACGCTAATTGGGGGATTCTTCGCATGATCCCACTTGAGAAGAAATTGCATGGCCTGATTCTTAAGCAAAACAAAGCCCTTAGGACATTGTGCAGTTGTTTTTTGCAGATGGGAAAAAAAGATGCTTGGTTTAGCTGTACCATTTTGAAAAAACAGCTTGTACTTCACACTAGTACAGCTGTTTTTTCATTTTATTTTAATATTCCCAACCAGGTTTAGATTTTATCGGGGAAAAAACAACTGACAATGTTTCCTAAGACCCGTTTTTATAATGAACACTAGAGAATGTAAATTGATTGGTGGCATATTCAGTGGGTGTGCCATTCAATAAAAGGGCTGTAATCAAATCCCTATGGATACTGCATTCAGCGATCAGGTTCCCCTGTGCCACTGACCGAGGGGATGGTGCACAGCGAACTAGTTTACTAACATTGGACTGCACAGCTGAATATCAAGAATTTAGGTTATTTTTAAAAAACGTTATTGAACTGGAACGATGCACGATGCAACACCAAAAACAGCGAGCGGTTGGACCTAACTATATGAACTTCACAAATAAAACCGAAGATTTGTGACATCAGAACTAATGGATACCTGCAGTTGTAGAGCGATACACTACCTCACTCTCGTGGTTTATTGGATGGTGAGTGCTGTTTTGAAGTTTGGCGTTACTAGGATTTTAACAAATCTTTTAATGTGTTTATTTTAAGTCCTTATGACAGACCTGTTTACTTTTAGAACACTTACAGTACCAGAAAACTCGTGATGTGTAATCTGTGTTCTGGTCGAATACTGTACATACCGGTAAACTTAATCGCTTACTCGTTACTGCATGTTTTCATAGATTGATTGTAGTCCTTCAAACTGACAACTAGCTGCTTGTTGTTGTCATGGCAGTTCAGCAGTTTGAAATTAGCTACTAGAAAATATAAGCTCATCAAAGCGTGACCTATATTGATGAAGGTGGTGGAAATTATATGTGTTCAGCCAAGTGATTTATAACGTTTACATATCATATTAATTGCAAGTCCAAAACATGTATTCTGTCAAGTTTTAATAATTTATTTTATAAATGGCTTCTCCTTATTCTATGGGCATTTAGCCATGCTTCACCTCTCTGCAACCTGTGCAAATAATACCCATTATGGAACCTCATCGAGCCCCAACCTGCATGTCAAGTTGCCTACTTTACACAGACAAGTGGTGGCTTTCCTTGTTGGATGTGGGTTGTGACTTTAATTGAGATGTTCTAGAATCTTACTACACATTTTTTTCAAACTCCGAGGCTATAGCAGTCATTCATAGGTTGTAATAAAAATTAAAACATCTTTGTCACAAATGAAAAACATACAAATGTAGGGAGCTAGATTCTGTTTTACCATGTATAACTTTAAATGTCCTTGAAATATGTTTCATGTGAATAGGTTATAGTGCATTTAATTTAAAACCAGTTTTGATAGTATTAGTGCTACAAACAATAATTTGAGTTTCACAGAAGCAAATTACTAATTTAAACATCTGTGTTTTTTTTTTCCTTGTGGTGAAGTTTTGATGTTATTATTATTATTATTATTATTATTATTATTATTATTATTATTATTATTATTATTATTATTTATTTCTTAGCAGACACCCTTGTCCAGGGCGACTTACAGTCGTAAACAAAAATACATTTCACGAATCAATTAATACAATTAAGAGCAAGATATATATTATGTATGCATGTCTGGAAATGTAATGTAAAATAAAAAGTTTGTGTATTCTTGAAGTTAAACTAGCTGGCTAATTAAGCTCAAAGATATAGATATCTTTCTATAGCCAGGAATTTCTTTAGAAGGACAAGCCAGCAGCATTTCAAGCTGAAGGACAAGTCCTCATTATAGCAAGAGAACAATGGTGAGGACCCAAGGGAAACAAACAACACTGCACATTCAAGTTTAACAGAGATGCAGTGAAAGACTAAGCAGAAACTGGAACTGAAAAGAAGTGGACTTAAAAGACAAATATAGTGTGTCCTTATCTTGTTCTAACCATCGCCAAAGTATATATTTTAACACAAGTTTACCTCTGATGAAAATTTCAGTTGCTTCTACAGTTTGTTTCTTCAATAGCATTTAGCATTTGAAACAGCGCAGATACAGATGTTGTTGATTTTTATAAGAACCAACCAGGTTCACCAACAAACACAAAGAGTGTACACCTTCTCAAGGGAGTACTGGTTTATAGGCAGCGCCCTTACTTAATACCATTAGTCTGAGGCTACCATCAACATTTCTGAATTTCTGAGCAATATTCAGATGAAATCACTAACCCCTATTTGCTATATGTGATCCTATGCATTATATTATTGATCATTTTCATTTGCCAGTCAAATCATTTACAGTGCAAGCTTTTTATACCGTTAGTTTATACATATGCTCAGAGATATAGTATTGTAAACTCTTTTTGTTGTTTTACTTTACAGGATGTTAGTGCTGCTGTTGCACAGACTGGTTTGCCATATCAAAGCATTACTGTCAATCACATTAAAAATGATTTCTGGAGTGCATCTCATTCTACAGTGCTAAAAAGAGAAAGTTCAAAGACTATAAGTGATTTTCACCCTTCAGAAAGAGCAATAATAAACCCAAGAACCAGACGTTTCAGACAGCCGGCATTTGTAAAACCTGTTTACTCTTTTCAGGTTAATGAGGACACACTGCCAGGTAGGAGACTTTGAGCCATAGTCTTTATTTCACTTACAACGTTTCTTGTTTTGCATGTTTTATATTTATTGTTTGTTTATCAATGTCTTTATTTATTTTATATGTTGACATACCAGGAAAACCATTTTCAAAAGAAAGACCAAAGTTGTAATCAGACATGATATCATTCCCTTACACAAACATTTTTCTCTTAGTCAGTAATTGCATTTAATTTGAGCATTATTATAAGTCCACACCTGCATTTAGGCAGTGGAGTGGCATTCTAAATATCAGATTACACAGTTCAGGAGATCTTTATATGTTTTTTGAAACAGGGGCACGCTTATTGTTTTGACAGTGTTGCAATTATTATTATTATTTGTTTATTTAGCAGACGCCTTTAACCAAGACGACTTAGAGAGACTAGGGTGTGTGAACTATGCATCAGCTGCAGAGTCACGTACAACAATGTCTTCCCCGAAAGAGCACAAGGAGGTTAAGTGACTTGCTCAGGGTCACACAATGAGTCAGTGAGTGAGCCGGGATTTGAACCCAGGAGCTCCTGGTTACAAGCCCTTTTCTTTAACCACTGGACCACACAGCCTCCTATAATAATGATAAAAGATACTTGCAGTGTTATGTTTGGTGAATATGGCCCATAAAGACGTGTATAAACGCAGAAGAAAACTGCCATTGATGTAGTTGTAATTCACTGCATAGTTTTCCTGAAATGTATCTCAAGCTAGATTTTCCATTAGACAGCGATGGTTATATGTGCAGTAAGACCTTAGATCAGCATACTCCCCAGTCCTAGAAAACCTCTTAATGTGATCATGATTGATCATGATTGCTTAAAGCAGATAAATTGGTGCATTATTGTATAGGTTGAACAGCAGAGGGAATGCATTTTTTGATTACAATAATATTTGATTAATCAGTGATTCTATTAGGCAGGTTTAATTGTAGTTCACAATGTGTGTTTTTATGCCTGCCAGATTAAACATTAGGCTCTTAAACATACATTTACAGTCTTACTTTCAATGTGCATGAGAAATGACTTATAGCTGGGTGCATCAACTGTGTTGAGTAAACCCATTAAATCTTGTTTCAAGCTCTGTCAATTAATGAACTAAAGCATCATCTCATTTAATTTAATTTCAATTGAGGTCTAACTTAATCTTCTCTTTTCCTTCATAACTTATTTTCTTGGGCTGTGGTATTTGATGCGCCTGTACTGTTTTTATTATGAAATAACCCACTTTAAAAGCTAGAAATCTTGTGATACCACGCTTCCAGTAAGTAAAATGAAGTTTTAAATCTAAATAGGATCCATAGTAGGACGTGTGGGAACCACTTCTGCAGGTCAGCAAGATGGCATCACTTACTCCATCAAGGACGATGATGGGGATGAGCTTTTTACCATAAACCCCAACACTGGAGAGTTCACACTATCTCGGCACTTGGATTATGAATCTGAACAGTATTACATTCTGTCTGTGAGTGCTGGCCACCAAGATGAAGAGCTTGGAATAGTTAGGGTATACTTCAACGTGTTGGATGTCAATGATAATCCTCCAATATTTAGCCTTGACGCCTACACTGTCTCAGTACTGGAAAATCGCCCAGTTGGATTCTGCATCCTCACCCTTAATATTACAGATGCTGATGAAGGTAAGCATGCATGAAGATTACCTGCTGTAACCACAATTCTGCAGACTTTGTTTTCCATTTTTTTTATGGTCAGGGCTAGATTCTCAAAGCCGATAACTCCAAAACATCATTAGCACGGTATTTCCAGATAGGAAAAACACAGCCAACACAGAAACAAACAACTCACACATGTAATTTAGGGGACTTTGCATCCAAAAAGTTGTTTCTTATCTTTTTAGAATTGTAAATGTTTTTTTTTTTTCCTTTCAGACAAATATAATGCTAATGGTGGTTCGGAGTAAATAGCTTTGAGAATCTAGCCCTCTGAATTGTTTCTTATTAGTTTTTTCATGTTTTTCTCTTCATCAAAAACAATGAGGTGAGCTTTGCAGTGGTGGAAACAGAACTACCATTGGTCTTAATATCGCTGTACAGCTGGTATTGCCTGTAAAATGTGACAAAAACACAATTTGGAAAAAGGTGGATTCTGTTGTTCATTTGGTGTACCAGATCTTGCAATGTGATGTTTAACCTTCTACAGGTGAAAGTTATAAAAGGAACAAAAGGGGTTTCACAAAGAGGATGATTGTATCCTTACAGCTTAGAAGTACAGAGTAAACAAATACATTGGTTTTCTGCTGTTTGACTAAATTATGAATGACTATAGAGAACAGACAACAAAGAATTAGGTTGATAAATGTAACATTGTTCTGTGACACTGCATCTTTAAGATCCAAAAAAGGTGCAGTTTAATGCTTTAGCATTTATTTAATCTATGTTGTAGTTATTTTGATGAGTAATATCATCAAAGTAGCAATATATGTGGAAAACCTTTTTCTTAAGTATTTCCTTCACATAAGTTTTAAGTGGTTATTGAGGTTCATAATGCAATCATTTGGCTGTGGGATAAAAACTGCAAAACGAGCAAGAGGTTTAGTCTAAATGATATACAACCTTATATTCTTCAGTCCTGTGTGTTTACCAACTTTTTTCACATACCCATGCAGCTGCCTAGCAGAGTGTGTCCTTATGAAAACAAGCAGGGCCTTATGAAAAACAACCAATACTGCCAAGGCTGTTGGGAATAAATGGCTCTGATAGCCTACAATCACTAGAGGTTAATCAGTGTGAAAACTGTCAGGTTAAAAAAGATTCAAGGTCCAGTTGCCTGACCTTTTTAACAAAGCCCAGGGCAAGCAGGCTGCATTCAGTCAGCTTATTAAGTCTTACATCACACATTCCTCCAGGCCCATCAAAGCACTTCCACTCACAGCCAAACATCAACAAGGGAGGAATCAACTGAATTGTTTGGTAATTAGGTTTGAAGGTGCCTCATCCTCGCATGTCTGCGGTCATTGCTATGGCGATTTCTTCTGTGCTATTTTTATTGACAAGCAAACTGTGTTTTAATTATAAATGGAGGTTGATGTTTTACTAAAACGTCATATTTTAAAGATGCCGTGCCCCACAATCTGCTTCAGTTTTATACTAAAATAAGATGCCTGGTTGACCAGTTACTACATTCATCCATAGTTTGCTCCTCTTCAGCAGAAAACGGAGTCTAGGACACTATCAGAATTGTTTTTTCGACACACAACTCCACAGGCTTAACACGCATTTAGTAATTATTCTAATATGGTCATTCTTTGTATTATATGGTAGTAATTCTTCCTCATCTTCTTAGTAACTTGGTGTCTGTTAAAGGAGTTATAACCAAGGTTATATTTGTTTTCCTCTTTCTGTTGAATATCTTTTGGTTCTTTGCTTGTTTTTTTATCATTCAATTTGGAATATGCAGATTGTTCAAAGACAATGCTGTAGATGATGTGCTGCTATCCTTGCACTTCATGTGCTGTAATCCAAATTCTAAAGGTCTAGCTGCAACCTGACCTACAAGGTCAGTATACAGTTAGTGGACAAAAAAATGGGAACACCTGGGTAAATGAGGGACACCAAGTATATTGAAAGCAAGGGCTTCCACACAGGTGTGGCTCATGCGTTAATTAAGCAAATAACATCCCAGCATGCTTAGGGTCATGTATAAAAATGCTGGACAGGCCTGGTTGCCTATAATTATGGCTAGCATGGCTGCAAGAGGAGACCTCAGTGACTTTGAAAGAGGGGTGATTGTTGGGGCGCGTTTGGCAGGAGCTTCAGTAACCAAGACAGCTCAACTTGCTGATGTTTCACGAGCAACAGTGTCTAAGGTGATGTCGGCATGGAACTCTGAGGGAAAGACATCATCAGCAAAGGGCAACAGTGGGTGGAAGTGCATACTCCAGGATCGTGATATCCATGCATTAATTCGAAGTGCAAGGCAAAACAGACGATCAACTGCAGATCAATTCACTGCAAATTTCAACCTGGGGTGCGAGCAGCCAGTTTCATCAGAAACGGTCTGCTGAGAACTCCACAGAGCGGGATACCATAGTGGCCCAACGCCCTATTAAGTGACTTTATATTGGTGTTTTCATTTTGTTGTCCACTACCTGTATATGTAGCATAGTTGATCTAAAAAAAAAGAAGTTAGGTTTTGACATTGTTAACATCATTTTAAAAACCTCTCTTTTTTAGGTCACAATGCTGATATCCATTTGACAGTGATTTCAGGGGACCAAGATGAAAAGTTTGCTGTAAGCTTGAATGGTTCGGTCTGCATACAAAAACCATTAGACAGAGAACGTGAGTCTATATATAGTTTGACTATTCAGGCCAGTGACCAGGCTCTGCCCGAATCTACACAGCTGACCAGCACTTCACATGTTACTGTGTACATAGAAGATGTGAATGATAATGCTCCATATTTTACATCTGGCAATATTGTCCATGTTCTAGAAGACACTGCAGTCAATACTGCAGTCATGGTGGTCCGTGCAATAGACATGGATACTGGGGCCAATAGCTGGATTGAGTACACCATGGATTCTTTGGCGGGAAATACATTTCAAATCGATAATACAAGTGGCAAGCTCTTTCTGGTTGAAAAGCTAGACAGGGAAATTAGTAAAATGTTCACTGTCCAGTTAATAGCCACAGACAAAGGATTCCCCCCAATGTCTACTGCCATGAACCTTACGGTGTTAATTGTAGATATTAATGATAATGACCCAGTCTTTACTCAAAGTGTTTATGGCGTTACGGTGGATGAAGATGTTCCCAGGGGATCTGATCTGCTAAAGGTCCAGGCTTTCGATTTGGACAAAGGAGTAAACGGACAAGTTCGATATTTCATTTCTCAGAGGGAGTTTCTCATTGACTCTGTCAGCGGAGTAATTTCTGTGGTTGAGAAGCTGGATCGTGAAAGCACTCCTCTACATACGTTTACTGTAACTGCAGTGGACCAGGGAAGCAACCCTAGGTTAGCAACAGCCACTGTTAACGTTATTCTCAGTGACGTCAATGACTGCACACCTACCTTCTCCCCCACATCTGTGACGCTTCATCTACTTGAAAACATAGACCAGCTACCTCACATTATTTATCAGGTAAGGGCGTAAGGCATAGCAAATAAAAATGACAACCTTCTTGGTGCTTAACAGCAGCACAAAGATGATCGATATAAGATCCACTGCTGCTAGATATTTTAAATAAACACCTTTCTGTCTACAAAAAGAGACATATGAGAAAAATGGTGAGTTTAATTAAATAAGCAGCAAGATACAAGAATCTTTAACAAGACACAGTTGCCTTTGTTTAGTTTTATAAATATGTTTTAGTAGGTACTGAGACACTGCAGCTTGTATTTTCTTTGGGTTCTGCATGGATGAGTAAGGGATAAGGTACCAAAACAAATTCAAACCTTTCTTTTGTGGGCTGACTCATTGAGTTATCAGAAGTATTAAATACTAGTTTAATCCATGATTGTCAAAGATAATCTTCTAATGTTACTACCACGTGTCTTGTTAAATAGGTATCAGCCGTGGACGAGGACCTGGATTCAAACAGCCAGTTGACCTATTCCATTAGCAGAGGACATGAATATAGCCAGTTTTCCCTCTCCCCAGATGGCACACTCAGTGTTTTGCAGAGCCTGGACAGAGAAGTCAAAGAACGGTATACTTTGGAGGTGCTTGTCATAGACTCAGGTACATTAAATCATCAATGTTCGTGTTCTGTGTTCTGAACCCTGTTAGTTAATAATCTGGCCTGTACGTTTTTCCATTTGTACATTCTAATAAAGTTCATTTTCGAATAAAACAAAATAGCATCTCAAGCTTTATCTTCATGTGACTGTTTAATTGTGGATTTCATAAGCCACTCAGCCAGAACCTGCCACTTTAAGTCTATTGATTTACTCCACTGAAGCATAAAACATATTTTTTTCATTTAGCACATGTTTAATGAGCAGCTTATTGGTACAATAAGCTGCAAACTGCAAGCGGTAATACAGTCAAACAATTCACAAAATAAAAAGTCCTGAGCTTGCACCAGAGATTCACTGAGTGTGGTCACTGCTACAGAATGAGTAAGCACGTGAATAGGGGGTCTCTATGCACATTTTTGAAAGGGGAAGGTAGAGATGGTGAATAAAATAACGTGAAGTAGAACTGTTATAAAAGTTTATGAAATAAAGAATAAAGCATGATAAAGCATAGGTAAGCATGGTAAAGCTTGACAAAGCATGGTAAATGCACAACCAATTATATTATTATTATTATTATTATTATTATTATTATTATTATTATTATTATTATTATTATTATTATTATTATTATTATTTTCATCTTCTTTTGCAGGTCTCCCAGCATTAACAGGCACTGGCACCATATTTATTATAATTGATGATCTTAATGACAATAGTCCAGTGTTTCCCAAAAATATATACTCTGTTGCAGTATCTGAAGATAGCCCTGTAGGTACTACATCTGCCACCATAAGTGCCTCAGATCCTGACAAAGGCATTAATGGACAAATAAGGTAGGAAACTTAAAAACATAGCTGCTAAAGCTATAGTTGTTAAAGCATTTTGAAAGCATTACGAGTTGAATTGCTGATTTACTACTTGGTTTTGTAGCTTAGGTTGCAAGTCACAAAGCTTTAACTTGTGAGTTATTTAAATAATTATGCAATAATTATATTTTGAGCGGTTGTGAATTCCCCTTGATTTTGGTCCACTTGACATGAGAATTAAGCCAATCAATATTTGTTTTAGGTACTCTTTGGACGGTGGGAGTTCACATTTTTCTATTGATCCGTCAACTGGGGAGATCTTTACGACTACTGCGTTAGACAGGGAGATCCAGGGACACTACACCTTGACTATTAAAGCAACAGACATGAATACAACACACACACTTTCCAGTTCAGCCACAGTTTGGGTGATAATAGAGGATGTAAACGATGAACCCCCTCAGTTTGTAAGTGACCCGTATGTTGCTAATGTTCCTGCGACCGTGCACTCAGGTAAGTAAATATGTTAACAAATCAATGTCAGTATGGGGGTTTGTTTTTTATATTATTTGTACCATACTTTTTTCATGAAAGGTCTCAGTTTGCTTCTCTGTGGATCCAAAGCTGTACATGAACCTTTACTGACACCCTGCATGTTGGGAATTTGAGAGTTCAACCCTCTGATTGGGTGCAGCTCAGGAAGGCATCCAATCACAGTACAAGCAGTTTCCAGGTGCCACACCTGCCACATTATTATTATTATTATTATTATTATTATTATTATTATTATTATTATTATTATTATTATTATTATTATTATTATTATTTATTTCTTAGCAGATGCCCTTATCCAGGGCGACTTACAATTGTTACAAGATATCACATTATTTTTACATACAAGTACCCATTTATACAGTTGGGTTTTTACTGGAGCAATCTAGGTAAAGTACCTTGCTCAAGGGTACAGCAGCAGTGTCCCCCACCGGGGATTGAACCCATGACCCTCCGGTCAAGAGTCCAGTGCCCTACACACTGCTGCCATGCGCCCACCTAGACGCTTAGTGCTTACATCATTGTAATAACAGTGGGCAGGATATAAAGATGGCAGTGACAGCAATCGGAACCTCTCAGTGATCAATTTTACCTTTTTGTTATCTGGTATGTAATTTAACAGTTTTTGAATGTGCTGTATGATATATGAAAGTACTCCTCTAGAAGGAAAATGGCTGTGTGTAAACATTTGCCTACTGGACCAAAAAGGTCTCTTTAGCCTTATTCATATTTTATCTTTGAGCATTTAAAGGAGGATTCTGTGTAAAAATTGTAATGCTTTTATCAAATTTTTCATTTTCTTTTCCAAACAGGTTCAATCATCTGTGCTTTGAGGGCAGTAGATGCTGATACTGGATTAAATGCAAAACTCAATTATTCTCTATTTGGACCCAATGCTAACAAGTTTATGATTGACCCTATAAGGGGAGTGGTTTTTGCACAACATATCCTAAGTGGACCATTAGACATTACAGTCAACGTGCGTGTCGTGGACAATGGAAACATTTCTAGAATGGACAGCACAACCATGACAGTTCGGTTTCAGAGCAGCACTGATTTTCCGCAGGTTTCCACAGATGCTGATGTACACTTGCTTTCTGAAGACCAACCTATTAATACTCTGGTTACCATGGTGACAGCAACGACTGTTAGACAAGGCCTAGTGGGTCCGATGTCATACTATCTTGCTGCAGGAAATTTTGAAGAGGTGTTTCAGATACACCAGCGTACAGGAGCATTGACTATAAAAAACCCTGTTGATTATGAGACCAACAAGCAATTTCAGCTTTGGGTTGAAGCAAGAGACTCTGGGTCACCCCCCTTTTCCTCCTACACTAAAATTAACATCAATACCACTGATGTGAATGACAACTCTCCAGCCTTCAGCCAAAGTGTGTATAGATGTGAAGTGTTTGAGAATTCACCAGGTAGCAAAGTTTGTACTGTATTAGCAGTCGACTTAGATGAAGGCATAAATGGAGCACTGGAATACAGCATCATACATGGAAACAACAAAAATGCCTTCACTATGAATGCTGTCACTGGCTTTATAAAAACAAGTCAAGCTTTAGATCGAGAAAAAATGCCAGTTTATGAGCTAACTGTTCAAGCAAAAGATAAAGGGGATGTCCCTAAAATGGGCACCGCACTGGTGATAGTTTCCATTCTTGATAGAAATGACAATGCTCCCCGGTTTTTGCAGATCTTTTTCACTCAGATTCCTGAAAACTCTCCCATTGGTTTTACTGTCCTTCAGATAACTTCAACAGATGAGGATGTTGGTGCAAATGCTATCAGCACCTATACAATTATTGACAAGACTGGTAGCCTCCCTTTTGCAGTTGACAAAAACAGTGGGTATATCACTGTCACAAGGCCTTTGGACAGAGAGACGACTGACCGCTACATTATCAAAGTTAACGCCAATGATTCTGCTTGGAGTGTCAACACTGATGTCACTGTTTATGTCACAGATGTAAATGACAATGCACCAGTTTTTTCCCAGTTATCTTACACTGTATCTGTTCCTGAACCCAGTGCAGAAAATGTATTTATTATGCAGGTGTCTGCCATTGATCTTGATCTTGGACTAAATGGGCACATTTTCTTCTTCATTCAACCTCCCAATGACTTTTTTAGAGTAAATGCAACAACCGGGGAGGTGAAGACAAAGCAACCGAGTTCAGGAGCCAAAAGCTACAGCTTTACCATTGTTGCCTCTGACTGTGGTGAGAACCCAAATCACAGTAAGAGTGATGTCACAGTGAACATTGTCCCTTTGAATGAACACCCACCAATTTTCCTCCCATTTAGACCTCTCACATCCATTCCCTTTAATGTTGAATTTGGAACCAAGGTGCTCAAGCTAACGGCTGTAGACCAGGACTTCTACTCTAATGATACAGCAGAATATTCAATCACTGGAGGAAATGCTTCATCATACTTTCAAATAGAACAAGACAGCGGGTGGCTTTTTGTAAGCAGCCCGTTATATTTAAGTCTGAATAAATTCTTCACTGTCTTGGTTACTGCGAAAGACAATGGTATTCCACCTCTTTCGACCCAAGCTACAATCAGTTTTCTTATAACTGATGAAAATCGTTATGCTCCATATTTTTCAGCATCGCAAGTGACATTCTCAGTTCCAGAAAACCAACCCCTTGGGACTGTTATTGGAAAAGTCAAGGCACATGACATTGACCATGGTCTCAATGGACTTGTACATTACTCTATAGTAATGGGGAACAAGGATGCATTTTTTGCTATTGGGAACAGCACAGGTTTCATAACCTTGGTTAAAAATCTGGATTTTGAAACAAGAGCTGTTCACAGTCTTCAGATTAACGCTCAAGATGGTGGGTGGATAGCCAAAACAGGTGCTGTTAATGTAATTGTAAAAGTTCAGGACATTAATGACAACCCACCCGTCTTTGCTACAGAAGACCACATTGCCTCAGTGCCTGAGAACTGTCCTATTGGCACTACAGTCTTACAGCTAAATGCAACTGATATTGATTCTGGATTAAATGCACAGATCAGTTATACACTTCACAAAGGGCATGTTGATAAATTTGCAGTGGATTCCCAGTCAGGGCTTCTAACGACCCAAGATGTTTTCGATTTTGAGTTGCAACAAGTGTATGAAGTGACAGTTAAAGCTTTCAACACAGACAGCCAAAGTCAGTTCAGTTTATCCACAGTACACATCCGAATCACAGGTGTCAATGAATACATTCCCAAGTTTAATAAGGCTCAATACAACTTCACTGTTTCTGAAAGGCCCCCACTTGGCACAAGTGTAGGGCGAGTTTTAGCCACTGATTATGATTTGGGTTCAGATGGAGAAGTTTTCTACCTACTCATTGGCCAAAGTAAAAAGGCAGGGTTTAACATTAACAGACATACTGGAGAGATTGTTGTTTCAGATCATTTAGGAAGTCATTCCAAGAATCAAATCCTTTTAAGAACACTTGCCAAGAATAAGGGCAGGATTAATGGATCAAATGTTGATGAGACACTTGTTAGTGTTAATGTGCTGGATGCTAATGACCCTCCCGAATTCTATTCTAACATCTACCAGACTGAAGTAGGCGAAGACACAACAGTTGGAACAGTGATTATTAAAGTTATGGCTGAAGACTTGGATACTAGTTCAGAGTGGAATCAGTTTGTCTATGGAATAGAAAGTGGAAACAGAGACAATTCATTTTCTATTGATCCTTCAAATGGCATTATATATGTGGAAGCTCCTCTTGACAGGGAACAATGGCCGTTGTACAACCTGACAATTGTTGCAATTGATAGCGCACCCATACCAGCCACTGGAAGTACACACGTGCTTGTTGTGGTGAATGACATCAATGATAATGGCCCTATGCTAAGCTCCGAAGAAGGTCATGTGAAAGAGAACCAGCCATCTGGCACACGAGTTATGGTTTTAAATGCTACGGATCCTGATCTCCCACCTAACCAGGGGCCATTCACTTACAGGCTTGGAAAATCTGCATTAGGAAACTTTTTTACGCTTTCCTCTGATGGGATTTTGTTCACTAACAGGCCTATAGATCTAGAGAAAACAAGAGAATTCTATTTGCCCGTCATAATCCAAGATGCAGGTGTGCCAGCAATGTCCTCCACGGGCACAGTCCATATCACTGTTTTGGATGAAAATGACAACCCATCAGTACCAAGGAACATTTATATTGAGGTCAAATATTATGGCAGCTCTTTCGCAGGAGGCATGATTGGTAATGTTAGACCTGAAGACCCTGACGTATCTGATGATTTTAACTGCAGCATAAAAACTGGATCTATACACATGTTTAGTATCGCAGCTAACAGCTGTAATCTAATATCTTCTCAGTATCACGGAGAAGCTACATTTAATCTCACAGTGGAAGCAAATGATAATGTTCACCAGTCTGTTAACAACAGTGTCTATATAAGTTACAAAGGATTTTCAAATGCCACCATTGATAACTGTGTCCTTTTTTATGTTTCCACACCTTCTTTCGAAGCATTCCTGTCTGTAAACTACTTGAAGTTGATTAAGGCCTTGGATAGTGTCTTTAACTTACAAGCTTCTAAAATCCATGTATTTGGGATGCAGCCTTTAGAAAATAAAACTCTGCTCCTGGCTGCTGTTAAAAGCTATAACGGACAGTATTTAAGCAGAACTAGAGTCAGTGGCATTGTCACTGCTCATAAGTACTTCCTGGAAGTCCAAAGCAACACTGAGATCTTACTCATCACCAGCGACCCTTGTTTCATGAACCCTTGTCAAAACAAAGCAATTTGCCATAAAAACCTTCACGTAGGCCCAGATGTAACTGTTTTGGAAAGTCCTTCTGTTATCTTTGTGACTCAGAAACAACTGGGTACATTTACTTGCTCTTGTCCAACTGGGTATATGGGTCAGCTGTGTGAGTCAGATGTGGACGAGTGCCTTGCAGAGCCATGTGACAACAGGGGTGTCTGTGTGAATCATGCTGGAGGATTTTCATGTAACTGCACAGCAGGTTATTCAGGGCCTCTTTGTGTTTTCGATATCAATGAATGTGATGATGACATCTGTCAGAACGGGGGGACTTGCTTAAATCTACATGGGGGCTTTCAGTGTACCTGCAATCCAGGTTTTATAGGTAATGATCTCAATTTTCTCAATAGTACTGTAATGGCCAGCTACTGTGCTCCAGCCTTGTTCTGCTTAGCTTTGAGAATGTATGCTAAGAAACGGCCATGCCATGTTTTTTAAAGGAAAAGAATATAGTTAGAAATGTTGTGTGGTGCAGTAGTATATCCACCCACAGGTGTTATGACATTAGGTGGCTGTTGACTTGTCTCTGATTTGAGAACTTGCAGCCTAAAGATACATTTTATACTTTCAGCTAAAACATTTATGATCCATAATATAGTGTATTTTGACCTGATTTATTAAACAGTCATGAAATGTTCATTGTGTTTATATGGTTATAAATACTATGGAGTAATTGTTTTTTAAAAGGCTAAACGTTTTAAATGTTATTTTGTAACAAACACATTTTTCTTTTCTTATTCTATATTATCACTTTTTTAGGCACATTCTGTGAACAGAGTGCTGACCACTGTGCATCATCCCCTTGTCTCCAGGGAACCTGTGCTAATTTTCCTACTGGATATACTTGTCACTGCCCTTTTGGTAAGGATTCTACAATGAAAGTGTTCTTTACGATCAGCAATCGAATAATCGATTAATCACAGCTGTTTGCTAGTGATATCAAATTGTATTGAAAGACAATTACAAGTAATTACTTTTAGTGACGTAATCTGACATTTTCTTTTGAGCTGTACTGCCCATTTGTGTTTCCTTCAGCCAAATGCCATGTCTAAAAGAAAAAGATAAAAAATACATCAGTAGCCTATATATTAGTGCCAATTACCAGTTGTACTACAACCTAGAATACTGTATTTAACAGATCCGCTTTTGGTATATGGTAAGCTTTCAAGTTTCACATTAACAAAGGTACTTACTGAGTGAAAAAATATGTTACAGATGTTAATTTTCTGATACCATCTGAACAAATTACATTGAATACAACAGAAGAATCAGCTTACTTGCGACGAACATGATACGATGTACATGAACATGATAGTACTGCTGTGAAAGGAAAGCGCCGATGAACAAATGTTGCAAGTTGCAGTCTGTTGTTCTCCAATCTAGAGGTCTTTTGCCAAGGTCTCTAGAAGTACTCTCCGACATTTTTCAAGTATTTTTTTCATGCACCACTTTTTGATACCGCACACGAGTAGACATGATTAATCGATCAGTTATTTTTTAATCGATCAAAGCCCACAGGAGTGATTAATCGATACATCAAATATAGATTATATGTATAATAATAAGAACCATGTACTGTAGCACACTAATCGTCACAATTCCTTCCCTTAACGTCACCATATTTTCATTTTAGGTTTAGATGGTATTAATTGCGAAGACAACAGCTATGGTTTTGAAGAATTGTCATACATGGAATTGCCACCTTTAGATCCTAGAAACAATGTTCTTTCTCTGGAGTTTGCAACTGTGCAGCAAAACTCTCTACTCCTTTACAACTACGAAAGCAGGGAAGACTCGGAAAGTGAGTTTCTTGCCCTTGAAATAGTGGATGGAAAGGCCCAGTTATCGTATAACCTGGGGAATGGCACAGTGAGGATAAATACAGAACAGGACATCGCAGATGGCTACTTTCACACAGTAACTGCAAGCAGAACTGGGCAAGTGAGTCCCAATTCATTCCCCTGTTCAGACACCTATTCAACATCGAGGGCCCATTTTCTGAAAGTATTAAAACCATTATAATGGTATAACACTAGAAAGACACAACTTGCAGTAGTTGCAGCTAGCAACAGGTAAATTATTGTTTTGAGCAATTTCTTCTAGATTTATACTCTTTGTTTTATTCCTTTCAGAGATTTTGCCCTTGAGCATTCCTATTGGCAGTCTTGGGTTCATTTGTAACCTGCAAAGGGTTCCCAGTTTAGAAACATATGAGATCATTTCACAGCAATTGATAAATTCCTTAAGTATTTGTTCCTTTAGCTGAAAATTGATACAGGTATTCAGATTTTACAAAACATTTTTTTTTATGTGAGTTGTGATTTTACAGCCTAAAGTGGGCATATTTTTTTTTACTTCATTTAAGTCTATGTAATCCTATACTCTCACCTCCTTGAACATCCATTTTTTGCACAAACAGTTTGCATTATTTAATGTTAAAGGTAACACGATGTGGGGTCAGTTGGGGTACCATTGTCTGTAAAACAGAAAGTGCCTTACAGGATGTGGCAGGGTAAATAGGCTTCAACTGAGATTTAAAATCTGAATGAGCATACTAAATGATAGCAACATGCATTAAAATGAAGACTCTGACAATGCTTTAATACTTATTAAATATCGGAATTGTAAATGTTGTTGTTTATACGTATCTGTTTGCTGTGTGTATAACTTGCCCACAGTGAATGTTTAACTGAAATGAATTGCTTCTGTAATGGGTAGGCTGGTTATCTGAAGGTGGATAGCTGCACAGATGACAAGCCGGATGGATTTTGTTTCTCAAGCAATGAAGGAGTTGGTAACGAAAGGTACTGTAAAAAAAACAATATATGGCAATATACAGGTAGTGGACAAAAAAATGGAAACACCAATGTAAAGTCAATTAATAGGGCGTTGGGCCACTATGGTATCCCGCTCTGTGGAGTTCTCGGCAGACTGTTTTTGATGAAACTGGCTGCTCGCGCCCCAGGTTGAAATTTGCAGTGAATTGATCTGCAGTTGATCGTCTGTTTTGCCTTGCACTTCGAATTAATGAATGGATATCACGATCCTGGAGTATGCACTTCCGCCCACTGTTGCCCTTTGCTGATGATGTCTTTCCCTCGGAGTTCCATGCCGACATCACCTTAGACACCGTTGCTCGTGAAACATCAGCAAGTTGAGCTGTCTTGGTCACTGAAGCTCCTGCCAAACGCGCCCTCTTTCAAAGTCACTGGGGTCCCCTCTTGCAGCCATGCTAGCCATAATTATAGGCAACCAGGCCTGTCCAGCATTTTTATACATGACCCTAAGCATGCTGGGATATTATTTGCTTAATTAACGCATGAGCCACACCTGTGTGGAAGCTCTTGCTTTCAAAATACTTGGTGTCCCTCATTTACCCAGGTGTTTCCATTTTTTTGTCCACTACCTGTATGTAATAATATGAAGTTTCCAATAAGTAGGGATGTATTTTATGGTAAAATTTCACAAAAATAGGTATTTCAAAATATTTCATGATTAAGCATAATATTTATTAAAGCAGAAAAAAAATAGCATTCAAAATTGATCATTTTCTCAGAGCTATTATACAGGTGTTCCTAAATATTGAAATGCTAAATTGTAGACTATTTCATCATGTCCACCTTTTAAAGACATTGTATTTTCACCATCAGTGAATTATCAAACAAAATAAAAAAAGATATGTGAATGAAATGGTCCCTTCTTGTACTGGACAGAGCGATCTTTGGCAGAAATATTTCCGGTCTTCATGCAGTTGATGTCTTTTTTGTGGAAGACATTTGAAAGAAATCATGCAGCTCCATGCAGTATATTCAATAATTTACCTGAAGCATGTTAAACTGGTTGTCAGGTTCCGAAATGCAGTGTAACAGGTAGAGCGTCAATAAGGCAGACATTTGCTGTATTTATTTTTAAGTGCATTTCAGCATGGGCAACACAGCTGACCGAACAGACTTTGATCGAGGGATGGTAGCTGGGGCTTGTTTGGCACGCAGTTCTTTATTCAAGACAGCACGTTACTGATGTCTCAATAATCATGACTCTAGGGCCCTTATAGAGGTAAGATTTTCCACATCAACTGGACGATTGATCATTTAAAGATACAGTAGTTTCTGCTGTGATTAATTTTTTTTTTTTATTTGACATTTCCCTTACTTTTTATGATGTTTGCAATCATTCGGAGTGGCTCTGGGTTATGTTATGGTGCTTCTATATTGTGTTACTGTCATTTCATGTTAGATTTCGAAATGTCACATTTTTCAATTGTTGTCAGTTTTTCATTAAGTATATGGAAAGCTACAAAGTGTTATGTAATTCGATATGTAAATGTGAACTCCGTGTGGTCTGCCTGCCTCGCTGTCTCACTGTCACAGCTCACCAATCGCAGCATGGTGTCGTAACTAGACCCATTAATCCCATGACTCGCTGCAGTAGGCTCAGGAAGCTGGGGATTGTCCTACCACAGATGTTCAATTTCTACTGGTCACTCATGCTTGCATTCCTGTTTGGCTTTGTTCCATGAAGAAGAGCATACTTGTCAGTTTCAATTCAGCTTTAACCCCTGCTGTAGGTCATTATCAAGGTGCTTTTTGAATATCGCTGAGCAGCTTCTCTGGTTCACCGTATACGACATTGAAAACACTTTTTTCTTGCCTTCCTGCACTAGAGTGCAAAATATGTTTGTTAGGATTCTGACTGACACCCATAATTCCTGTCCTTGTCTGGTTACCTTGGTTACCAATCAGGTTCTGCTTTAGCAGAAAGACACTCCTCTTGATCAAAGAACATCTTCACATGATTGGTCCAAGCTATCGTTCTGATTTTGTCACCCACTTAATACCCAAGTGCAACTGGGGTCTTCTTAAGTCAACAATTAGATTTGTGCATTCATCAATGGAATTACCTGGCCATCACTTACTGTCTGTCGAGGCGTATCGGGGATCACTTTTTAGTTATAAATTAAAGACTCCTTAGTATTAAATAGCATTTTGCACCTAAGCAAGATAATGCTGTATATAAGTTTAGGCTGTGGTGGGGGTCCCCGAGTGGTTCACCTGGTAAAAGCAGGGTCGCGTCATGTGCAGGGTGAGTCATACAGTCAGGGGTGCGTAGGTTCGACCTGGCTGGGGTTTCCAGAGGAAGCAGCGCATTGATTCTGGCGCTCCCGTGGGTTAGGATGGTTAAACAGTCAGGATCTGTTACAGCAGACTTTAATGGCCAGGCGCCTGGTGAGCTCAGACAGACACCTGCAGGGCTGGCCTTTGTGCTCCAGGGGCCGGTAGCTTGCTGACATCTGCTCTTGAGTGTAAAAGGGAAAATTGGCATGGCCATGGGATCAGAGGATGCTCACTGAACCATCAGTTCTCCTGGGCTGTGTGGGGAATTGCTGCGGTGAAGGAACATTCTAAAATGGGAATAGAGTCAGGGGTAAAACAATTGGGCATTCTAAATGTGTGTATGTGTGTGTATATATATATATATATATATATATATATATATATATATATATATATAGGCTAACTTCATTATAACGAACCCCCCTGGGACCTGGAGAAATGTTCGTTATATCAGGTTGTTCACTAAAATAGTGAATTTTTTTGGCAATTTGCTGTATCCGAATAATGAAGAAACACCCAAATTGAATTGAACATCTTTATACAGTATACAGTTGTTCTTTCAAGACAACTTCACATTGATCAACATTTAAACTGTATATTTAAAAGAAAACAGTAAAGAAATTAAAAAAATAAAAAGTACACTTACATGCTGAAAACAGTAATCATGAAATTATTTCTCTTGAAAAACATCTCCAGCTTAGATTGCTTCGTATTTTTTGCACTTTTCTCAATGCACGCCTGTTGCCATGGTTGCAGTTTGTGTGAAGATTGCATACGTCACACATGATTCGCACTACAATAGGTTATCTATGAATCAGCCTTATCTTTGAATTAGCCTACCAAGGTCTTTGTTTTCACTGAGAGAAAAACACATTCACACTGGAGAAAGTTCAGTGTCAGTCACTACCAAGATCTTTTTTATCCGGGTAGATTTTGTAAAAGAGCTAATTTCCATTGAAAAAAACAGTTGTTGCTGCTTGGATCGTTAAAAAAGGAGGTTCGTTATG